>NC_051453.1:1351957-1448416 GCF_001649575.2 Kryptolebias marmoratus | reverse complement strand
CAGCTATATCCTTATAGCCAAAGTGTCCTTGGACAAGACACTGTACCCCCACTGCACAGCTATATGCTTATAGCCAAAGTGTCCTTAGGCAAGACACTGTACCCCAACTGTCCAGCTATATGCTTATAGCCAAAGTGTCCTTGGGCAAGACACTGTGACCCCACTGCACAGCTATATTATTATTAGTAGAACTGACATATCTGCTCCTTTTTACAACTGTTTATTGTTTCCCTAATTATAGATGAATAATATCCTCAATTTATACACTTTATGACTAGTCAGGAGTGAAACCAAATGTTTGTCCCCTGAAAAATTGTCTCAGTGAATCTGTTTTTTTTTTTTCTGCAGCTCAATAATTTATTCATTTTTATTGTTTCTTACAACAGAAATCACCCTGCTGTTTATTTTCACAACTTCTGCTTGTTGTTCTTGAGAAATAGCAGGAAGAGTAGCTTACTGGCCTCATTTTTTGCAGAACACTGGTGTGTTTCAGTAATCATTTAACATGCTCTGGTTCATTTCTCTTCAGCAGTGATGGAAAAAAAGAAAAACTATAAGTCAGCCAAGTGTTTACACACAGAGGAGAAAAGCAATGGCTAAAGGAAAAACTTGACTAGAAAACTGATATAAACTAAAAGAAATAATGAAGATCTAATGACTGGTAAAGCACATGGTGTTGTGCTCCACAGAACTCTGCAGCTGAGAGAAAACTTAAAAAAAAGATTAGGCTGAAGGAGACTTGATGGTTTCAAGCAGGGAAATTTAAAGACATTTGACAAAGTTGCCCGTTGACATTTCACAAAAAAAATAAAATAAATGAAAGAAAGATATATTTAGTGATCTGTACCCAAACGACAGTTAGTATCCTTTTTTTAAAAAAAATAAATAAATATAAAATTCAGTAATGTGGTTTATTCTGTAGACTTTGTGTTGTGCAGAATCTGGGCATTGTTATGTTTTGAGCAGCTGATCACAATGAGAAGGAGAAGGATAAATTGATTCATGATCTTCCTGCATTTTTTTCATTTCAGATTTGAACAGCCATGGAGATGATTAGTTTAACTACTTTAGGTGTACTAATAAAAACTATGCGTATATCATGTACTTTTGTATCATTAGAAAGTCTATTTTTTACGTATAACAGAAACACCAGTAGAACTATTTTTTTTAATGTGTGGTTTTAATGGTTCATGAGATATTTGACTAACAGACGGTCATGAACAGACATGATGACGGTCAACAACAATCTGTTTAAAGCAAATACTTTAAAGAAGATTCCCTTAACAATCATCTATAAATCTGTTTCAGATATCCACAAAAAAACTAAAACAAAAATAACAACAAAACAAACAAACAAATACGAAGAAACCATCAACTTAATTTTTGTGCTTTTTTTCCCTTTTCTTTTCTTTTTTTAAGTTTCAATTGTTCCTTTGTTGCTCTGAGCCTCAGAGACTCCAGCACAAAAGTGACTGAGGAGTTAGCCTTAGTACATTAAGGATAATGAGGCAGCCCTTAATTAGAGACAGCTGAGACAGGGGAGTATAGGACTGGCTGTAAGGAAGAAGAAAAAAACAGTGGGAGACTTGGAGACTTCTGTTTAGCACTCCTGTATTGTGCTGCATTTCAATTTAAAGCATCTCTTGTTGTTGATATTTTGAAATCCAAGGCAGGTTTAAAACTGAGAAGAGAAAAAAACAAACCTCTCACAGGTCATTGTGCAAGGGGTTGTTGTTTAATGGTGCATTCATAAGGTCCTTGTCAACACAGGGAAGCAAGGAAATATTTTGTCACATCACATTTATCAGGTGTTTGTATGCAGATCAATATGCAGCCATGTGAAAAAGCCATTACCTGCACTGCAACAAGTTACAAAGAATAATGATAACTAATACATGATTGTTTGTGGAATCACTTAATTCTTATGCTGGAATATTCCAGATCATAATGTATAGTTTTATTTACGAGCCTTAAGTAAGGAAGGTGGAAATAGATATTTTGGCTTTTGACACATATTTTTATTTCTCCTAATTTATTACCATGTCCAGCTGTGAAAGAGGCCCACCTTTTCCCAAAAAAATAACACAATGGAAATCTCCATGTTGTGGGTAACTATACAATGCTACAAAACTAACACAATCCAGAGTATTTTATATCCAGGCCATTATAATATAATTTGTACAGCAGAGTTTCAGAAGTTGGTCATTATTTTATCACATTCCAGCATAGTTTGCAAAAGGTGCTGAAAAAAGTAGAACATCTTACTTTCTAAAGTTTAGTATGATTCACTAACATTCCACATCTTTGTTGGACTCTGTGCAAGAAGTTCTACTGTTATTTTAATCATACACTCATGTTAATATCTACCTGCTGTCATTTTAGGCAAAAGAGGTGACACAAGGATTTGGCTTGCTGGGAATCACCCTGGGCAAGAATAGTTCAGTGAGAAGGATGAACATATTATGTGTTGATACTCAGAGTGTGACAGTATAGACGAAACACTGCCATCATAACCGCCAATCCCCACAGGCTGTTTAAGACTCCAATTGACACCCCTTGATAATTGTGTCAGGCAGTGATTGACATTTCTTAATTTCCCACTTTTGCATTTGCAGTTTAAAAACTGTTTAAGGCTTGAGGCTCTGAGCAGGAGTCCGTGGTAATGACGGTCCCTGCTGGGACAAAAAACAGCCGTAGATCATTTCATGCAGGCTCCATGTATATTTCGGATCCTTGGCTTAACTGAGTATAAGTAAGTTAGTTAATGTGACAAAAAAAGGCAGAAACTCAGTTTTCATGTACAACTGTGCATTTACCACTGTGCATCTGCAGTTCAGTAATGAAAGACAAGTTGTGGGAGGTGAGGTATTTTATATTCTTACAATGGACCCAGGCTCGAAAATTGATTTTAAGATAGCTGAGTAAAAACAACAGTTTGTTTCCGGATTTGTCTATAGTTTCTGTTTGTGGTCTTCTCTCATAATAGCAGTAATCAATTTGGGTACTGCATATTGGTTAATTGGGATTAATTTGTTCTGAGAGCACAAGCCTCTTTCCGGCTTTTGAGTTCTTAACTGTCATTACAGTTGCAGAAACCAATTTAGACTTTCAGCAAAACATTTTATAACTCAATGACATAGTTAGTACATCAAAATAAATACATTTAAAATTATAATAATAATAAAAAGCACTAGGATTAAGCACCAGCTCCCCTGCAACCTGGAAAAAATAAGTAGTTAAATAAAATGAATGGACGGACAGATAGATGGATGGATTTTGTGCAGTTGTGCCACATTTTCAGACAACAATAACCGAAAGATGAACAACTTCCTGTCAGGGGAGATGCTATTATAACACCCGGTAGAGTCTGTTACTTAGCATGTAAATCAAGTTCACAAGAGCATCCTTTCTGTTCAACCTCCAGACCCGATTTCCATGGCCACTGCACTCAGGCACATCTAAGTATCCCCATCTTCAGTTATTCAAAGGGTTTAATAGTAAAGGACATCAGTCACAGGGTTGGAGATGGTTTTATTGAAAAATAATAATTTACTATAATCTTTCTCTTTTTTCCTCATTGCTTGCTTTTGAAAACAGAATGCTACGTCCCTCAGGCCTTCCTGCTGTGCATTTTTAAAAGAAAAATGGAAAACAGGAAGATATATTATTTCAATTTAAGAAAAACTAATGGGAATCCTAAACTCTGCATGCAGTAGATCAAAATAAAGCAACATATTTTCAAACAAATATGGTTGCTTTTTTTTTTTTAATCCCGCAGTCTACTGGACTTTAAAGCAATAAACAGCAAAATAGACATTTTTATTGCATCTTTCCCATTAAAACTGTTCTTGGCATGTCAAGGAGACCAGCATGTTGGGGTATTCTGGTGTCGAGTACAAGTATGTTGTTATTAGCTCCTTTGAGGTGAGTTTTCAGTGTCTATAACCAAGCAAACACTTCACACTCTGTGCTGCAATTTCTCTTTCAAAACTTTTCAACATTTTAGTTTTTCATTTTTTTAACTGATCAGTTTTTGAAAATTGCCAAAAAGCAGTGAGGCAGTGAAGTAGTGTTAATTCCATTCAGTTCAATTTAACTATAACACAAATTCACAACAAAATAAGGCATCACTTGGCAGTCAAGAATCTAATTCAATTACAAACAGTTAATTAGATGCGATTTTGATACCATACCATCATATTCAGTATATTACAGAATGACAATTAATAAAAAGTGATCTAAGGAAACCAATAGATGTCCTTTCAGCTCAGTAGCCCATCCTGAGCACAGAGGCAACAAGTAAAAAGAACAACTTCCTTTAAACAGGAAGACAACTCTGCAAGAACCAGACTCAAGATAATAATACTAAAATTTTATTTCTAATTTGTTTGATTACACATTTTAGATCTAGAGACAGTTTAGCTTTTTCTTTTTTAAGTGAGACAGTTGATAGATAATTTACTTTCAGTTTAGTATTTACATGTATGCATGTATGTTTTCCTTGGTTTTAAATAGTTTAGTGTATTATAGTTACTTTATTAGTAGCCTGGCCTGCATCGGATTCCTACATGCCATTGCTACCTCTCAGTATGTCATTTAAATCGTTCCTTTTTGTTTGTTTTAAGCACAATAAAGAATAATGATCCTTAACTAATTAAACCTAAAGCCCGAAGCTTTAGCAGTGAGTTAAAAGTTGCTTTTCTTGTTGTCGAGATTAAACCATCTTGTCTAACAACTTGAACAGAACAACCCTGAAACTGATCCTGTCTATGAATGAACAGATTTTTCAGAAAATCCCTTTTGAATATTTAACATCAGACAGAAAGAGCAATTTTGACATTAGCAAACCAATCAGACAATGGCCAAATGTTTTCCCATAGTGAACCACAAGTAGAGCAAAAATCAAACAATCATTATGCATAGCCGTCAAATGGTCTTTGAGCATTTATTTATATATTTATTTTGTCAAGTTGAGCTTTCTTTGTTTAAGCCTTCAGCATATGTGGATGACATTTGTACAAACTTTTGAATAAGACCTGGGTCAAAGACTACCAGTACATCTTGTTTGGTCTTCTAATGTCAGAGCACCACAAGATACCAGGGTCTCACTGACCCAGGACTATTAAAACCATGTCAGCAACATGTTTTTTGCAAATCATGAAATAATTATTTTAAAAGTGACTTTCAAACACATCCTGACCTACACACATTCACTTTCATAATTCAAATGTTATTCATCTTCAGAAATTCAAACGTTTTGACCAAACAAACACATTTCAAATGTGAATAATTGATACTCACACTAATGGGGTTCTTTTGTGATGAAAGTTTTTTGCAGATTTTTGTGCAGGTTTTTAATCTTTTGCAGAGTAATTAGAATTGTTACCTTGCCAAGGTCAAATCCTTTCCGGACCATTTCTTTTTTCATTTTTTTTTCATAAAACTCCAGCTGACATTTTCAGTTACAGCATAGTGAGTCCTTTTTTTACTTCTTTGTTTCTTTCTTAGCAGGAATGTCTTTGATTAATGCAAAAAAAAAAAAAAAGACTTTAGTTATCTATGTTTCAAGTTATTTAGTCAGCCAGAAGGGACCTGTTCCATGATACTGTTTTGTAGGTAATCTTTGAGTTTTTGGATCAGTAGAAAACACAAAGATGTGTATGTACACTTAAATGTATATATGGGTTTGTTTGTACAAAAAAACAAAACAAACAAACAAACAACAACAAACACTATTGAATAAGTAATTTAGCTCTTAATTAAAACCAGCTCTTACTGTTAAAGTATGATGTAACTTCTCCTTGTGACGTATTCGGTGCTTTTTTGAAGCAGCAGCAAACAGCTACTTGGTCTGTGAAGTTAAAGCTATGTAATGTACTCGAGCTAATCTTTTTTTGTAGCTTGTGTTTAATGCTCATAAGCTCTTTGCCCATTGTGTGGATATTTGTGAAAACCAGTCTCTCTGTCAGAGTATAAAGTTTTACTCCCTCCCCCCAAACAAAAAAAAAGGAAAAAGTTCAATTTTTACAACTGGAAGTGTTTTTGTGAGTTCACACAGTGGTTTCTGCAGCCACTTTGAACACAGAAGTCTCAATAGTGCACATGCTTGAATAAAACAATTTGGAAAGATAAAGACTCCACAGTCTATTGTCCCTTCCTGACTTAGTGTCAGGCTTGAGCGATGGCTCTCAATAACTTGTGTGACAGTGGAGTTATTGGCATGACTGACGGAGCCCCATGGGAATCAATAGCAAGCATGGCTTACTGGGAAAAGTGCCTACATATTTCAGAGCCATTAAATGACCACACTTTCCATACTGAAGGCAATATTTCTCAATTTCACCTGCCTTTTCAGATCAGGACATTGACCAGATATGAAATATGAAGCATCACAAAAAGGTGAGTTCTGTGTATTTGTTTCACTGGAAGCATTATGGCCCAGCAGGGGGATCTGTTTTTTTTTAAAAGTCTGCTTGATTTCTCTTATTTAAGTGATATTATGTGCAGACACAGGATTATGTATGACCTTGACCCCAACAATCTATTTCTGAGATGCACATAAAGCAAAGTCAATTAAACGATTGGGTGACATGGTGTTTTATCAGAGGGAGGCTCGTTGCAAATAGATGCACTCCTTTGGTCAGTCATTTGACCTTTAATTATCTTGCCTCAAAACTGAATTAGATAAGGCTTTGTGCCCAATGAAAACATGCTGGTATCTATTTTCCAATTACTCTGGCCATACAATGAAGGGAGAAGAGGCCATGCAAAAAAAAAAAAAAAAAAAATGTATGTGGATGCGTGTGTGTGTGTGTGTGTGTGTGTATGTATATACTTCCAGTTTGGAGCTCACATCACTGAGTGCTCCAATTATGAAAGTCAAGGCACCACTGAGGTCTTAACCCTCATGTGGCCTTCAGGTCAAACTGACCCAAAATTACAAGGGCTTCTCTTTCTCTCTTTAGTCAGGAGGGCTTCAGGATAATTTAAAAAAATCAAATTGTCATCATTCACTTCTCCTCAGTTTATCTCTTGTTCTCCTGCCACGCCCATCATCAGCTGCTCCTAGTTGTAATCACTCACCTGTGCCCACTTCCCCTAATTACCCTATGTTTTAAAAGCTGGTCATTTCCTCCATTTACTTGCTGGTCTCACACACTCTGTTGTGTCTTGCCTTGTTATTTTTAATACTAGACTATGCTATGCCCTGGATTTTGTTATTGTTTGATTTTGCTGCCTCATCAGCTTTTTGCTTTTCCTCTTTAATTTAAAAAATATAAGCATTGGGTTCACTGCTCATTCCAATGCACCTGACTCTTATTTTTATATATATATATATATATATATATATATATATATATATAAAATGCATCATATTTGTGCAATTGTGCAGAAATATCACAACAAAACATAGACATTGTAAGGCATTCAGTTTTGTCCCTATATCTGGCCTCTTGCAGAAAGTGTGTACTTCTATCTTTTTGGCCTTGAGCAATTGCATCAATAGTTTAAAGACATGAAATAATCAAACATTTTTTATATTAATTACCAAAGGAGCAAATTCAGTGATTTATGTTGAATACTGATGGTTAAACCTCATGTGGGAAGGACAAAAAATAAAATAAAATGGACAAAAAAAAAGATTATAAATAACTTTACTTTTTTAAACTTTTGAATAATTTTTCTTATTTTTTCTCACATTCAGTGTTGTTCAGCTTGTTTGCATGCCATCTGTCCATTGTTATTGTTACTTGACACTTAATAGGTATGGTTAATCCTAAGTTTTCATTGTATTCTAAATTTATTTTGTCGCCAAGATTTCTACCATTGTTTTCTTTTATGAGCCTTGTTTTCCCATCTGTCTGCAATCTATAATCAACCCATCTGTTCTGCATTCAGTAATCACCTCCCCAGTGCTTACACTCCTTGGGCTTTTCACTTCCTTGATAAGATCCTCTGCTCACCTTAGCCATGTCCTGTTACCAGACTGTTTGTTTAGTTGATGAAGTCCCAGTGTGGTTATTAAAGCACTTTTGGAATCCTTAACCTTCCTTGTTATTGGTCAACATTTGAGTTCTGTCAAACACTGCTTTGTAATAATTTACATTTCACAACAAACATTATTCATCTGTTTTATGATAGACAATTTAAAGTGTCATTATGTCTTCATACAGGAAAAAAAATAAGCTTTTAGTGTCTTTGCATTTTTGTTTGCTTGTTGGTTTGTAACTGTTTGTGTTTTGTTTGACAAAAATGTTTCTTAAATCAATTTGTTGAATGGAAGTCTAAATATTCCACCCAGATGTGTCAGCATTTAAAATCCAAAGAGCCAAGCAAAAAAGGAAAGAAAAAAAATATGCCATTGGGTGCATGCCCTTTTAAAACTAAGAGGGCATGCACCCACTAACTGAGGGAATTTTGTCAAAATAGAACATGCAGAAAAGAATATTACCTTTTTGGCATGGCTTGTCTTTGTGAAGCCCAAACAGCTGGAGTTCTATTAATTAACTTGGCATTAACAATGTTTGGTTTTTGTTCTGCACCTAGTGCACAAGGGTGTTTAGGACTATTAAATTAGGGCTGTGAAACAGGGGAATGCCTGCACCAGATTCATGGAAAAATACAGCCAGTCAAACCACAAGGGAAGAGGCCTCTTCTGGTAGCTCCCTGTAATTTAACATGGCTGTCAATCACTGTTTCTAAAGGGCCCCTAAATCCCTCGCCTGTTGTGGGCATAAAACAACAATGCCGAGGATTGGCCTCAGCTCAGTTTTTCAGTAAATGTTCTGCAAAACGCTAAAAAGACAAGCAACCTGTAATAAAGTTGATCGATGAAATTATGCCTTTAAAGCAAGCCAAATTATCATTTTGCAGCATTGTAATTATGTGTATGGAACAATGTTCTATTAAAAAACTGGTCAAGAGAACATTTTTACCATCAACCACCCATTATTTAGAGGGTGATCACCAATTTTAACTTGTCTCAACATTGAGTCAGATTGTAAAGATGGTCCCTTGTTTTTTTCCAATAACCCTCTCATTGTGTTCATAATGTATGGGTTATTTTGACTACAACACATTTACAGATTTATCACAGTTTACTCTGTGAAAGTTTATCAAACATTTTTGTTATCAAACAATTTTAAGTCATTTATAGGGCTACAGAATAACATACATTATGTTCTCAGTGGAAAAAAGACAGGCCAAGAATTGCAGTTTAAAATAATACCACGTGTTTAAAAAAAAATAGTATTACCAACTATACCAATTTGTCAAATGTTACGTTTTTTGTGTGACAGATCCACTTGTTGGACTGTACCTGGTGGTAATTGTAAATATATGAACTGTATTTCAGCTGAAAACCAACCTCTCCTCTCAGTTGGAGATGGATACTAAGAATTATCCCCATTATTTGTACAGAGTGCAACTGCAACCTCAACAGGGCTCTCTTTCTCATCTCTAAATTGTTCCAGATTGGTTGTCTCTTGGTCATATTGTGTTGTTCAAAACTTCTGACACTTTCTTCTCTATAGCATCTTCCATGTCAGGTTCCTGGCCTCTCTCCTCATTGTGTCATGATCCAAGAAATGACTGAAGACTTCATGTACCAAAAATACAGGAAAGGTTTTAAACAGTATTTGATTGAACCAGTGCTGTGATTCTGCCAGTAGGAAGGAATTAGTACATCTTATGAAGTCAATTTTAGACCTCTGTCTCACACATTTATTTCTAATCATCAGTCATTATTTTATCTGGAAAACCAAGAGTGTAACAAAGATGTAATAATGATTCTCTGATACTGAGGCCTCAAGAAAAAAAAACCAAACAAACTTGAAGACACACCACCTGATAGGGAACTGTTTTTTTTTTTTGTCTGTCCAAGGTTGATCACAGTGTTGATCACACCAGGAGCAACAAATACCTTTGCATTCATGTCACTTTTGATATACCCAGGTCCACTTGTCTACATCTATTTCTGTCTTAATTCTAACAAAGTTGTTTGGTCCTGCAGCAGTGTTCAGTCTGGGTCAGTTTGCTCTTGGAATGTGAGGCCCTTGTTGTTTCCAGTTAGTCTACATTCCCCAGTCAGTAACCGAACTTCACCTGCAGCCTATAATGGCTTTTCTCTTCACATCTTGGCTCATATGCACACTCATTTTGCACACATTTGATGTTCTCTTTTTATTTTTTTTTACCTTTTAGACTATTTAAAACAATGACATTTTAATAGAACACAATATGAGGATTAAATTTTGTTCATATTTGTAAATTTTTGTAAGATAGACTCACCTTTTATATATATTTGTTATTATGTGAACACACTGAGATAGTATGAAGGGGCTTTGTGGTGGTTGGGGAAACTAGAGAGATTTATGAACTTATTCTTCAGTCTTTTACAGCTTTAGGAAGCTTTGCAGTGAGTCTCAACCCATCGTCTAACTGTCTAGACTGCAACTTTATTGACCTGTTTGACGATCACCTGCTTTGTTTACGACGCAAACAATCCAATTTTTAGCAGCTAAAGAGCAAAAGAGTTCAGTTTGTATTTAGCTTAACTCAAATTTTAAACTTCATTAGGTTTTGAATTAATTAATTGTCAGAAACACATGATAAAACCAAAAAAAAAAGTGTGAAGGTTTAATATTAAAATTATATTGGGTCTGAGTTGATGCCAATTATGTCTAAGTTAAACCACATCCAAACCTTTTCTTTTGTTTTGAATATCAATGAAAAATGACAGTCAAACTAAAACTAATTAGCCTTGGCACGCCTGCTAAAATCTATTCTTCTATGTTCTTTGTAATTGGAGTACATTTTGACAGACACAAGTGTATTATGGTAATGATATAACTAATTTCTTTATAACAGTAGTTAGGGCTAGTTATTTTAACAATAAAAGCAATAATGTAGCTATATATTAATAAGTGTGTGTTTAATTAGAAGTTAAAGTGCACTGAGAAAATTACTCACATTTTCTTCATAATCATATGTGTCTTTCTTCCTTTCTGCTTTTTGGTTTATATGCTTGTAAATATTTTTTTTTTAACCATAGTAAAATCTTTGGCTGGTGAAATTCATCTCAGGTTTAACCCATGATATTGATCATTTATATCACTTGACATATAAATGTCACATTGAACATGCAGATTCATGGCATCCTTTCCTGAGCTGGTTATTTTTGACATTTTTAATGGCGGAGGTGGACTCAAAGGCAGGATGGACGGAAACGCTCCCAGCCAGTTCATCTTTGATAAATGAACAGTGGACAACACCGTGCCAAACTCATCACAGCTTAGACAGCTTAAGTAGTAGTAGGAGTAATGAATGATTCACTACACCCAAAAAATAGTGTGTCAATTTGTAATGTCCTCCAAATGTCCAACTACCTCAATCTGCAGCCTCAGACCTTAAAGATTTGTCTGAAACCTGCTGTAAATTAAATTTTATTGTTACAACACCTACCGCTGACTCATGCACTTTCACCCCCCCCCCATCTCTGCTTTTCCCCACTTCTCACTGCTTATCCCAATGCTGTCACAAAACAAGTCTTTCTCTCTGCCTTTATATTATCTCTGTCAGCAGAGGGCCCATGGATCTATCAGGCCAAGCTGGAAAATACAGATAGTGACAGGGGTAATGTGGACCGGGTCACTTCACATGCCTTAAGTTGTCCGTTTCCCCCAGCACTCAATCCCCTGCAAAGCACAGGTTGAGAATTTATCTCTATGACTTCCACTCAGCTTCCTGTTGTTTTGTTTTTTATTTTTATTTTTTAACAAACCAAAAGATGGAATGAGAAGAATGAACTGAAATAAAATCTCAACTCCCCGGCAGTCTTCAGTCACAATTTAGAGTTTTTTTTTTTATGCAAATTACAAGGCAAAATCATAGATAAAACAAATTGTGCAAAAACATAAAATAATAATAATAAGACTTCAGATGTCAGTTATTATAAAGTGAGCAAATTCTCTGCTCTTATGAATTGAAAAATCAAACTTTAAGTGGCCCCAGGAAAATACAGTAGATCTCAGCAGTGTTGGTAGTCACAGAGCTGCTGAAGCCAATAAAGAAGTGGGGGAAAATATTTAAAATGTGAGCTGAAAATTTTCAGTTTCAGAATATTGTTTTTCAGTGAAAATAACTGGCCTTCAATTGAACAATAGTAATGTTGTATGCTGTGATAGATTATTTATTTATAGTGTACCAATGATATAGTTTTTTAAAAGGAGTGTTCCTCACTTTATCTCTCAAACGTTTTGAAGTGATAGGCTTTTATGCTTAACATTATGAAAGTAAAATGGGAAAAAGTGAATAGTAAAATTATGAGTAAAAGTGCTTGCTTTGTTAATTAGTTATTGAGGAAAACACTCAGCAGTTCCATCTAAGTTAAAAATACCAGCAAGTGTTGGCAATGGGGTGTGAGTGGGCACTTTGTTTTATTTCAGGAAAAAAGTTGCAATAAAATCTGACATACACAACTTTTGTTTGAAGAAGTTCCCTGATAAAAAGTGCAAAAGTAATTAGGGCTTTTTGCAAAAAGATGTCAATGCTAGTCAGTGGAGGAAGAAAAAAAAAAATCCTGAAATCTGTGTCTTAAGAGCTTCAATCTATGGACAGAAAAACTGTGTATATTTGAAATGCTAACCAAAAACCAACCAACCAAACAAACAAAAAATATAATTCTTAGAGAAAGGTGTGCAATAATCAACAACATTAAAAAGGAACCATCTAACAGCTAAGAACCCCTGCTATTTTGACTCATTTTAAGGATCACAAGGATCTCATAAAAAAAAAAAAAAAAAAAACTCTGATATTATCAGTGTTGATGTTGAGGCAGCAGAAATAAAAGGCACTTCTCTCAAAGCAGAACATTTCATATTTTACAAAGATCACCTGGACAAGCTAAAAAAAACAGTTTGTGAATGAATTAGTTTAACATGAAACTTTTGTATAAAAAATAAAACTGTTGATTGTGGAAAGCAAAATTCTAAATGGTACTTCATTTTTAAAGTTATTGAAATCATTGTCTATGAATAACATTTTTTGATAGTTTAATTTAGCTTGTCATATTTTAAAAATTGGACAAAAAATCATCTCATCTTTGTTATTCATCTAAAACAGTCAATTTCTTTCAGCCCGTGTGAAATGAGATCAGGTGCTGCTTGAATAAGTTTGGTGCAGACTGGTACAGATGTACCTCCAGCTGCAGAATGTGAGATTGGCCTTTTGACTTCACCCTCAAGTGCTGTTGTAGAGGGACTCTCCAACCCATGTGGAGACAAATTGTGTGTTTTTTCTTCCTTGTCAGTGTACACACACGCCACCCCCAACAAGTAATAGCGTTGATATGAGTTCCCTTGTACACAGACAAGGGCTGCCGGTTGTATTGAAAAGAGGGGGCTGTGTATGCTGTGATGGCCGTGGGGGAGTTTTTGCTTTCATCAACGAGGTCAGCCTCTCAGCAAGAGCTTGTTGCTGCCGAGGAGTTTATCTGCAGTACATTATACGTGATGGATGGGTGATGTGGAAGCTGTAGCCTTCTCATTCACAGCAGTGCATCATTTTAGATAAATCTTACAGCTATCTGTTGGGTTTTTAATGACAGGCTCACACTATGGTTACATACTTAGTACATAAAGGCCCGATGATGTGTCCATATGGTGTCTCACATTCACAACTTCTCTGTAAAAGAAATAACTGAACATGTCTGCAGTGCTACAAAGTATTTACTAAATGCCATTTGCAATGTACATTAAGCTGTCATTGTTTAGTGTTTTACATTTCTTTTTTACTTGTCTTTTAAAATGACATATTACTGCAACAGCAAAGGTTGAAGTTTTAAATATTTATTTCAAGTCTGACTTAATGGCAGATGCATGAATTAAAGAGATAGTTAAAGATTTAGCAGCTAATGTAAGGGTCCAGCAATTTAACTTTACTGTTACAAGTTTACTTCAGTAACGATAGTTTTAAATTCCAGTTATGAGTTAAAATGTAACAAGGGGGGGTTCAGCATCCAGTGCTTGCAGGATTCAATGGAGGGGTGGGTGTTTTATAGAAAACTATCTGCATGACATTGTGACTACGATCTGTGTTTACTAAAGCCTGATCAAAAGCAGCTTACACTATAAACCCCCAGAGGAAAAAAAATATCATTACTACTATCCGACACAATTAGCAACCACACTGTTAAGCACTAATGTTGCCACACTTTGATAAATATCACCAATAAAAACATTGATTGCTATCACAGTATTGCTGTTTACAAGGTTATCTCACCTTGATGATTCTGCCTCTGGTATCACGTTAATTCCTCTTCTCATCAGGGTCATCATTAAGCCTTGTGTTGGCCATTACACAGATTGTTGTTTATCCCATAATAACTACAGCTCTGGAGTGCATTGAACTTGGTTATGGTATTATTGGAGTTTTGTGATTGATTAAAAAATTATCTATGAAAACTCCAATTAAGTCTTTTTTAATACCTATTTGGGGGAAAAACATGTTTGAATAAACTTAAAAGTTGAGTGCAAAACTTCTTTGTAGAAATACACAATACAGTTTGGTACGCACCTTATAATTACCTGGTACACACCAGGTACTTGGCCGGTACATACCTGATACATATGGGGACTAGGCTGTATTATGAAGTGAATAGCTACCCTGTACTTACATATTATAAACCTATATACCCAGTGTGTACCAGGTACATGCCCATTACATACCAAGTAAGAACCAAGCAACACTTCATATTGCAGCCTAGTCCCTGTAGGTACGTCCCTGTAGGGACGTGACAGGTAACTACCAGGTTTGTACCCAGTAAGTTAGGTACTTCACACCTACCAGTACCTGGTATCTAGGGGGACCAGAGTGTATTATGAAGTGACTTGCTACCCTGTACTAACAGATCATGTACCTGCTAGTTACTTGGTACGTATATGGTATTTACCAGGTCAGTAGAAGGTATGTACTCTGTAAGTAAAAGGTTGCAAGTCCCGTCATATTACAGTCCGATCTTTGTAGGTGACATGTAAATACCTGGTTCATAACAGGTTTGTACCTCGTTCTTACCAGGCTGTATTATGCATATGGCAACATCTTTGTTACAAGTCTAGGTAGAAAGCAACATAAATACATTTACCATACAATGAAAAAAAAGTTGAATAACCTCTCTGAGCTGTTCAAAACTTCCTCCTGTTTTTGAACCTTTTGTCCTGGGATTGCAGAGATAAGCATATACTGTAATAAACAGGGCAAGACACTGCTGCCTCTGGTTTATATTCTAATACTGAATCTGTGGTGCAGCAATAGAAAGAGGGGAAACTCGAGATAGCTTGAGGTAATCTGTATGAAGTATGAGGTATATTCATTCCAAGCACCAAATAATCCTACCTGTTTTAAATATAGAATAGATAACTGCTGGTGTGATGGTATTCTGGGGGAGATGATAGACGGTGAAATGGAGCCAAAATGAATGGGTCCTTAGTTGAACAGACCTAAATTCATTTCACAGGCACAGTGGAATAGAGTTATCTGAATCAACTGTCCTCCATGGCTGCCTGAGGGATACTGAAGACAGCTAAGGTCAAATTAAAGGGGAAGTCAGCTTGTGTGTGACTGTAGTGAAATTACCTTAAGAGTTCACAGGAGTCTGACAGTCAGCCAGTCAGTTGATGATTTGGAAAGACAAAGAATGACATGTTAGAAAAAAAGAGGGAAGACAAAAAATCAGACACGTCTTTTGTGTGTTGGGTTCAAACATTTGACTAAAATATCTAAAGCAAAAGATTCCAAAAGCTTTATACCTTATTTGACTTGTGACTAAATTCCCCCTTTTATTTTTATTTTTGAAAAATAAGCTGACATGACAAACTGAAAGATGGCAATAAAAGAGGCCAAACATGAAAGTGACAGTCCTTATGCTGGAACATTTTCTGTACTCATCCACAGAGTCACAGTTTAAATGACCGTGGTGCTCTCTAGATACTTCTAGGTTCTCTAAAGACACTGTGCTTAAGGTGTAAATTAGTTACACAGCCTTGCTCGTTAAGACACCGAGGCAGTAAATCCACTGGGTTGCTCCACTTCCACCATACATGATGGATATCCATTCCATGAACATCACTCATTAATATGCTAATAGATGTCATTAATACTTGATAGTGAAATCAATACAATTACAGTACTTAGTGGGTCATAGCCAAGAAGGCCAAGGTAGAGAAAGGAGATGGCTGAAAACAAAGTCCCTATTATCGCCCGCCGGCAAAATCAGACTGATAATGTGTTTTCCAGTGTCTGTGTTTGTCTGCACTATTGAAACTTTAAGAAAATAATATTTGAGTTAAGATAAATGACTAAATCATATTTATGATGGCCGTCACAGTGAACGGATTTCAGAAAACAAAACAAAAAAATGTATTGCTCAGCCAATAATAAAGATGTTGATTTAAAATTTAGTGTGTTAACAGCTGAGATTGTTCCCCACAATATACTTTGAGTGCTCACTGATTTGTATTAAAAACTGTCTTAAATTACTGAAATCAGTCTTGTCTGTTTGTTAGCAAAATATTTCATGAACAAGTAGGGTGGATTTTACTGAAAGATTCAAAAAAGTAATCATTAGATTGACATCTACAAATGATTAACTTTTAGACTCATTCTAAATCCAGATGACCACAAGAGGCAACTGAACTTAGAAAACACAAAATGACTATAACTCAGCCAATTTTAAAGATAATGAATTAAAATTTGATGTGGTAGTAGCTGAGGACCATCTCCAGGACATATGTTGAGCCCAATAAATTGTGTGACATATTTTCTCTAAACCTTGGCATTAACTTTTTAGAATCAACTCTCCTTATTTGTTAGAAAAATTATGTCATGATCCACTGAACAGATTTTAATGAAACTCTCAGAAAGAAATCCTTGGTATACTTCAACTAATTACCTTTAGAGTCACTGCAATTCAACATGGCTGCTACAGCTAATAAACTTTACCCTACACAAAAATGGCTACACCTCTGAATTTTACAGATATATGGGTAGAATTTGGTGTGGTAGTACCTTAGAGTATTCACAACACAAACTTAAACACTAACAAATCATGCAAGAAATCCCAATATTGCATATATTGTTATATTTAAGGTTTGACCCAAGCAGCTGTAACGCAATCATTTCTCAACTTAATTTCTCTAAGATGATCATAATTTAAAACTGTGACATAAAAGGCAGCAAGCTGTATGCGTTCATTCAAGGAATGCTAGGCCTTTAATCTAATTTTAAAATTTAACATTTCTGAAGAAAAAAAAAGAAGAAGAAAGTTTTGCTTTGAAAAGCAAGCACAAACAGTTGTTTTAAACATTATGTAAGAAGAGCATTATAAGCATTATAGGTTAGATTTCTTGAATCCCTTATTCAGAAGCTCATTTATCCCAGACACTCTGATCAGTGTGGTGGTTATTCAACACAGTGATCACCCAAAGCTTATCAACAACAACCACCAAGCTAGAAGGGCTTAAAATGAATGATAAATGGGCTGTGATGGGAACAAGGCTGCCATTTTCTAACGTGGCAAACAGATGGATGAAAACACTTAAGGAAATAGTTGAATAAACGATGTAGTTCTTTTTTTATGTCACTTTTTTGCGCCACAGTTCTGATAGGAATTGACACTTGCTAATATAAAGCGGAGACTGTGTCACGCTGTATCAGACGCAAATCTCAGCTGGGATGCGACATAAATCAACTTCAGCACCACGGACAGCTCCAGTGCGCCACAGCATACTAAACGGACACTGAAAACAGGCGGGGAACTGGGTTAATTAGCACCATACTGAGGCTGCTGTGCCAGTACAACTCTGAGACCCGATTGCTCTCACAGATTAATTTTATTCGTTTCTGGGTAGATTTTAGTCTCGTTGTCTTCTGCCTCTGCAAAATAATGAGTTAGCAAGTGACCCAGAGACACCGCTACTGTGAATTGTATATGATGCGCCACCTTTCTTCGCATTTCTCATCTCATATCTCATTGGGTTTTTCCATTACTGTGTTTTGCATTTGTGCATGGTTATAGAAAATTAATGAAAACTAGAAAAAAACTCAAACCCTGTTTTATCCACAGGCCTACCTGTCAAATAAAATGTTCATATCAATGAAAGATTCAAACAGTTTCTGAGATGTAGGAGAGAGCAGATATAGTTGTAACATTGGGAAAACTCCATTTCCAGTTCCATTAATTTTACAAATTAGCATAGAAGTCATGTGATCATTTCAGTGTCCTTCTCTTCCTCCACATTACCATATGGTGCAGTCTGTGTGGATGTCTTCCCAGGGATTTTGGCAGAAAAAAACAAACATTTTTTTTAGCTAAGAATGTATTTTTTAACTAAGAATATATGTATGTATGTGTTTGTGTGCTTCTACTATTGCAGATAAAACTGTTTGATTAAAAAAATAGAATAACCTACAGTTTCCCTAGTAAAACATGAAGCACCCCCCCCCCCTTGCTAATTCCAAAGCAATGTACTAATACAGCTAGTTAAACAATGATTGACAGGAGTGGGGCTGGTTGTAACACTTTTAAGGAAAGTGTTACAAGATGATCAACTATCAACAGTGTTTTTGAACGGTGTTCTTTGAATGTTTGGTTGGGGGAAACAAGTTAATGTTACCCAGGAGTAGAATGCTCTAAAATGGAGCAAGTTGTAGAGAAAAGTGTTGCAGCCATAGACGGTCTCTCCTAATTCAAACCTTCTTCCAAATTAATTATTCCTGTGAGGTAATGAGAACCAATAAGACTGCCCTTCTTGACCAATTCAAATCCTACATTATATGCCTGTGACTTATTTTTATCAATACGATCTGAAATGAAATCATGTGCCTGGTTACAGCGCTGATCCCAGCTGCTATAATGTGTGCTGTCATGCTCATTATGAAAATGCCAGCATCCATTCGTTCACTCAGTGGCCATATCTCTGCTGCATGGTGATTTAGGCAGGGCTGCCTTTGCGCTGCGGCTTAATGACTCACGGTTCATGCATAGGCATGACCGGAGAGGATTAGACATTATGCTCAACACCTTCTCTCTCTTCAAACTAATGTGACAGCTCCAACAGATAAGGACTTAAATGCTGACATCTTCTCTGGGGGAGCTTTTTGGAGTGGACCAACAAAACGCTTAAAGGGGGTTTTACTGCTCAAGTCTTTAAAAATGTGATTCAGTGAAAGAGGTATATTAAACTTAATGCAATGTCATTTCGATCGCGGGTCAGCCTTCCATTTAAAGTGAAAAAATCGAGATGACTGTTCACAAAACCGCTTGTTATTATTCTCGCCACGCCGTCCGCGTCAGTCCACCCTCCTTTGGCAGCTATTACAGAGAGCTACTTGTGTTTTAAACATGTGACAAAGTGAGAGAGGTGCGCAGAGGAGAGCTGAGGCGCTCATGCCTGTTCAGCTGTTCAGTGCTGAGCGCCTGCCGACAGCTCCGACAGGATCTGGATCTGGATCCTGCGCTCCTCCACAGCGGCGCGGAGTAGGCGGGACGAAAGACGGGGCACAGGCGGAATCCGCAACGGGATTTTTGTTACAGTCTTCGTGGGATGTCCACGTCTTGGTAGCCGCATTCCGTCACATCTGTCTGATGCTGAGGATTTCTGGCAGAGAAAAAAAGCGAAACGCACTGAGGCTAATTTTCTAATCGTCATCATCTCCCGTGCGCTCCACGCGTTTCTCTCCTCCTCCAGACTCCGTCTCCTGCTGGATGATTTCATTTTGTAAAGTCATTATCGCATGAAAGGTCAAAGCCTCCACTTCAACTAGGACCCTCGATCTGCTCTGGGATAAGCTGACAGTTTTCTTTTTCTGTTTCCTTTCTTTAAAGTTTCTCACTGGTGTAGAACGGTCCAGCCTGCTCCATCCCTTTGTCTGGAGGAGCATTCCTTAACAAATCGCTTATTTTTTTCTTATTTTCGGAGTGTGCTCAAGAGTTTTTGGAGTAGTGTTTATCTCCTTTTCCGTTTCTCCCCCCTTCTTTTTTTTATTTTATTTATTTATTTATTTATTTTTATCGGACTTTCTTCTGAACCCCAGCAAACTGTGAAATGAGTTTCTCTGGCATTCCGGTAGCTAAGGGGCTCCGAGATTCTGCAAGAGAATGGGACATACTGAGTTGAACTTTATTTGCTGTTCCAAACCCTGGTGAGTTCTTGCAATTATCTTTACCCTGAATTTCTCAAAGTACCATAATCATCTCAACAGCTGCCTGATGTTCAGTTTTCTGGAACTTGACCTCATCTATGCTGTACTGTATTTCACAACGACAGTATCATAAATGCACATGTATCCAAACAGCTGTATCTGCTTAGGTTTGGAGAAACATAAACACATGCTTTGCTTTTCATGCCTTGTCTGTGTGAGCACAGATTATCCTTTCCTTTTGCCCATCTACCTATCCCCCCACCCCCCTCTGACTAACACTGCCAGCCTTTATCTTCCTTTTCCAAAAAACATTTCTAATCTATATTCCTTGGGGTGTATTGGCATTCTCGCCTGCAGAGGATCAGATCTCTAACACTGATGTGTGGACATAGCTGGGCTTGCCAGTGCCAGGAAGGAAGAGAAACCAGCTTGCTCTTAGCCAAGGGTAAAAATAGGGGGTGAAAAAAGTCCCACTGATTTGATAATTATATGTTTCACCCTTAAGCGTCACCCTCAAAGGCTGAACATGAATCAGGGTACCCTCATGAGATCATCAGTGGAGGCTGTGATAATTAGCCAAAAGCCCCCAAAGAAAGCAAACATCATTTTAAATGCAATCATACTGGCACAACAGCAGGCTGGCTTAGGTGATGTTTGCTGTATTTGAGATTCATCTTTATATTTAACCAGCATCACAGAAACTCTCTTGAGTAGAACAGTGACGGGGAAATTTGTTGTTGTTGTTGTTGCAGGACCTCATGACAAGAAAAAAAAGGGGAAAAAAAAGAGTGATTCACTGCTGTAATTCTCATTGGAAGTTGCTAGTGTTGCTCAAAAAAGCCTCAGACTGTTTACAAGGCCACAACAGGGCCTCTGTTCTGAAGTGTCCTCATCCATCCCAGGAGACCAGTGAACCTGACTGTGTCTACGCCTGAAAGGCACATTGTCTCATCTAATGAAAAGATAGATTCCTCTTCTTCTGTTCATCCTCTGGACCTCAAAAAAGAAAAAGAACTGAACAGGTCCACACATGTTCTTATTCTGCACATTTCAACAATTAGAATACCAGTTTGAAGCTAAGTAGTTTTGTGTTTATTCTTCGTACGACTGTTTTTTGTTTGTTTGTTTGTTTTCTAGACTGGGTAGCAAAAAATCCGTTTGCTTTTCGGTTGACTTACTGTATGCATAAGTAGAGACAAATTGAGCTTGAAAAAAATACTTTTGCATGACAACTGTGACTGAGCGGAGAAGCATCTTTAGGCTTTTAGACTAATGCCAGCAGCAGGAATTACATGCCTGAGAGGGCTCCTTGTTCTTACAGCTTAGTGTTGGGTAACTGATAGGGCCGGGTGCAGCATCATTTGTACATTTGATGGCTGGAGAGTGAAGAGAGGGAAGTAGGAAACAAACACACAAACAAAAAAAGTTCTGCCATCCTCCTCTTGTAGTCATTGTAAGCTACAAATAATGCTCTGTAAAATGCTTTTTTTAGGGATAAATGGGTCAGTGTATTGTGCAGGATGCTTTCAAGCTCCCATCATCATGAACGTCCATTGTGAAATATTGTACAATATTTAATCAAAATTTGTTTGATTAAAAGTGGGAGTTGGAAACTAGAAATGAAATTAAAGCCAAACCAAAAAAAAAATAGATAAATTGCTGGTATAAAAATGGAAGAACA
Organism: Kryptolebias marmoratus; assembly: GCF_001649575.2. Classification (NCBI taxonomy): domain Eukaryota; kingdom Metazoa; phylum Chordata; class Actinopteri; order Cyprinodontiformes; family Rivulidae; genus Kryptolebias; species Kryptolebias marmoratus. The sequence goes on along the minus strand of NC_051453.1, from coordinate 1,426,536 downwards.
ATTAAACAAATAGTCTCTGCAGGTTCTTTTTAAGGGTCAAGCATAGTGAGGATATGTTTAGCGTCCACAGCCCATTATTTTATGATAATAAGCAAACTACAGAGCTTTACTTAAATGTAAAATCTCAAAAAGAGAGTGCAAGATGTAAAAAGGAAGAATGGGAGTAAAGGTAGAAAATCAAAAGGAGAGAGAAAAAAAACCTAAAAGTTCTCACTGAAGAATTTGAGACTAGCATGAGCATTAGAATAAATTCAGTCAGATTAAGACTGACTGAAGCATTAAGTCAAAATCTCTCTCTAAGGCAACTGGTAACTGATGGCTGAGTCTGAAGATATTCTGCAGAAGCACATAATGAGCACTCACACAACACTACTCTTACAGCAAATTTGCAGGCATGCTTTAAAATACAAGTGCAGGCAGGTGTAATAGATTTTAACAAAGCAAAACAGCAACAAGCCATATAAATGTTTTTTAGACTAATTTTGACTAACAGTAACCACATTTGTTGGTTTTCTGGTGGTGACTGTTGTAAAAAAGGACAGACAAAATTGCAAAAGCGAGAGAGAACAGTGAGAAAGGAATCTCTCCCTGTAATTTAAGATCACCCTTTGTCTACGTTTGCACAAGGCCACCAGTGGAAGAGATCTATTTGGGTTTCACTATGATTTATAGAAGTGTCACTTTCTGTATGTTCTCTGCCTCTCGGTGATATGCAGCCATATAAAATCACACAAGTGAGTAGTTTAAAATCCAAGTAATGAAAATAAAATAAAAAAATTCACCTATTTATTTTGAAACTAAAATAGTTTGTAAATAAAAATACCACAGTCTGACAGTGTGAAATGGAAACATTGTGCCTATAATGAAACTGTTAGTCAGGAATTAAAATTACACATTATTTTAGACATATTTTAGGAGATGAAAAGCATTATTTTGGTTTACAAAGTGAAGTGTAGCTCTGATGGCTGTGTTTGAGGTGAGCAATATTTGTTGTCCTTCCTCCATAATGAATAATCCATTTGTGGAATGGTAGTTAGAAGTTAGTAGTTTTTTGTGTGTTTTGATTTTATTTCATTTTTTGTCTCAGTCAATTTTCCATCCTGCTTATGTTCTTTTTATTTTCTTTTTCTTTTTTCAACTCATGCATTTCCAGGTTGACCTGAGAGTTGTTTGCTGTCAAGGTTTCTCCATTTTTAAAAAAGGTATTGCCATTTTATAAGCAGACCAGAATTAGACTCCATCTTTCAAAAGCACATGGTACTCAGTGCCACATGCTTTTACATCCTAAATAAAACATAAAAGTGTGCCACTCTAAACTCCCATTCTGGATTTGTAGAAAAAGAAACAATACTATTGTTTTCTTTGCTATCTCACTCCTCATTTGCAGAACTTAACTGTTAGCTTCTCTTTACCGGTAGCAACCATACTGAGCAAACCGATCTTTAATACATAACTTTATGCTCGTACTTTTCCCTAATCTGGGTACCCCAGCTGTTCGCTGACTTTCAAGAAGAAACACTTTCACTTGCTTTGTCTGTTTTTTTTTGTTGTTTTTTTTACTTTTAAACAGTACAGCATTACAGATTCTGAATATTATTTTTATTAAAAAAACATATTGCTTTATGCAGAATTAATTGTTTCTTTATCAGAAACGAAAGCCTCATTAATGCTGTGCATGCTGTAATTCCAGCTTGTCTCTTCTACACTGTGGCAGCCAGCTTTGCTGCATGTTCATTTTATGTGGCTGCATGTATCCTCTGTAGGACATTCAGCTGGAGGTGGCCTTCCTGGGTCTTCTCTGTGGATGTAACTATGTATTTTGGCTAAAACGACCTCTGCCAAAGTCAGTGAAAAGACCAGAGTTATGAAAAGTTTGGCTCACGAGATGGAGCGCTCCACACACTGCTGAAGGTCACATTCAAGTTAGGTTACAGACAGTTTGTGTTGTCTGGGGTAATGGTGCTCAAGTGTTGCATTCACTATTGTGGTTGCACTTTTTAATGGCATTTACTTACATTTAAAAATGGCTTTCTAACATGACATTAACTGTAGAGTTATCTTGAATTACAGTGACCCTGGATGGGATTGTTGGATTTGCTTTTTAGCTGGCTGTGGTTGATGTGACCTTTAAACTATACAAGTTACTTTGGTTCAAGACAAGGTTTTCCTACTATTTTTAGACAATATTTTGCTAACTGTATTAACTCACTCTCGGGGCTTTGGTGGCTCTGTGGTCAGTGCTGCAGTCTTGTAGTCCCGAGGCTGCAGGTTCGAGCATAGGTTTGTTCCAGGAAGGGCATCTGCTATAGGCAGTTGCCAAATTTTTCATGCTAAGTTAGCTCGCTGTGGCGACCCCAGCCAAAGGGACCAGCTAAAAGAAAAACAACATTATCTCACTCTTGATGGATAGCAGCAATGGTTCCCATACGATACATGTCTTGTCTTGGGAAGCAGGAGGTGTACCTCTAATTAAAATTCCCATAACTCTTTGAGTTGGTAGGAGGTTTTTAAAGGGTTTTAATTTCAAATGACTACCACACCCATCTTTATTAAAAAAATATTTCAAACAAATGTTTTTGTTTCCATAAAATGTTTCTTGGCAGGGCAAAAATGCATTTTATTAAAATTATTAGTAGTACTATTAAGGTCAATGCATTTATCAATATATGTGCAAATAGGATTTTTAGAATAAAAGTCAATATTGAGAGCAATGTAGTCTAAATCAAAGCTCACAGTTAATAATTTCAAGGGGAAAGAAACTAAACTTGAAGAGTGGTGTCTCTTTGGTATTAAAGATCGACGTGCTTGAATCTTAAACAGCTGGCCACTATCTATTCCTTGAGTTATTAGGGAAAAAAAAAAGTTTGGAAAAGCTCCAATACTAATTGGATCCACAACAACTTCAGAAGTTCAAAAAATAATTTGGAAGCCCACAGAGAAATATCTGCACAACTGTTTGTGCAGAAAACACATCCTCCCCCATCTACTCTCTACAGAGTACACACTTTGGTTTGACCCTCCACGCAGCAGCTTTGTATCACTGTTCATGTCTTGTTGCTTTGAGCTTCCATGTGTAATGATTACAAATGCATGTTTGTCTCTTTGTAATTGTGTGTTTATCAGCCTGCATGTGCGTTTTATCGCAACATTTCTTGCCTTTGATGTCTTCTTCCCAGGACACCACAGGAGCTCATCCTTTGTATTATTTGTAAGACAGCCGGATGAGTGCAACTGGCAGTCATATTATAATTTCACAAAGGCTGTGTTTTACCCCTGGTGCTGGTATGAGAGGTATTGTTGACAGTTGTAGGAGGGAAGATAACTGGGTTAATTAGGGCCAAAAACCTCATTAGTCAGCACGGAGGGGAAGATGTAAAGTTTATCAGTTCCTGTTTCCCTACTTTGAGGATGGTTTAAGGGTTGGCTTGCAGACAACTTACTAAGTGGATTCTGTTGGAAAAAAAAAAAAAGAAATTAAAGTGAAATATTTTTATTAAATCCCTTCATGTAAAGTGCCCACCTACCTACCATCTCATTTCCCACCATTGTTTCCCTTTAAATGCACTCCAAGTGTGAGACATCACCCCAAAAAGCCCATTTCAATTTGCACATTGCCATGCCAACAAAGAAGATCTGCTGTGGTGAGTGTTCCAGTCATGGATATGGCCACACACAGACAGATACATTCACACACACACAACGCTCAGGTAGGTGACCATTATGGTGCTGGCAACCTCCAATAAGTGAGCAGATGTTTAGGGGCTGAATGCTCTGTTTTGTCCTAGTCTCCAAAGAAAACGGCTGCTGAATTCTCAAGAAAGATTAGGCGTGGGAGTTCCCACATCTCATCAAGCTCACTGTACCCTCCAGAAGACAGTGTGAGAGTTAAGATCCAACACTGCAGTCAGTAGCCAAGCCCATATCTCTAGAGGAAACATGTAATTCTGGCTGTCTCACAAAGACACTGAAGGTGCTTCAGAAAAAGACTTGCTTCAAAATTTAGTGAAGACCTAAATCTATTTATCACACAAACCTAGCTGATAAGTAAAAAAGCCCCATCAAAAATGTGTTTAGGATGTTCACTTTGTCAAAATCAATGAAGATAATAACTTGACTCAGGCAATTTTGTTAATTGAGCCCAGGCACTCTGTGAATCAATCGAATGTTTTCAAAACAAGCATTTTTAGATTTGTATTTTTTGTTTGTTTGTTTTTTACTTCATAGAAATAGGAGTTTGCAGAAATGTTTTTCTTCCCTGGATACTGAATTATAGGAACTCAATTGCAGTTTTAGGACAGTATTTTTTTTACCATCTGTCTTGATCATTGAGGGTAAAAATGTTACAACAAAGACAGTGATTTTCACACAGATGTTTCAAATAGCTGGAGGACATGCCAGCCTCATGCTGTGCACGTCAAGCCTTTGTGTAACAACCAGTAGTGCTTGTAATGAAAAAATGCCTTTGGCTCAACGTCTCATCACTTTATTGACTTTCTTTTAAAACATTTTGCCTGAAGTAAGACTTTTTTTTTTTTTTAGATAGGACTCATTTCTGGCCATGTTTGATTTTTTGCTGTTCTTCAGTCTGAAACTGTGTTTTGATGGCTACAGTTTGTTCAGCATGCCATGTCCTTTGACATACAATTTCATCCCACATACGTTTGCAGCAAAAGTACAATTTGTAAAGTAACTGCATGAACAAAATATGTTTGAAAGTTGTTATTCCATGCCCCCCCCCACCGACTCCCAAGAACCATACAAACTATACCAGCTTGATATAGTTACTACAGTGGGTTTTTTTCTGTAAGGATAAAATCATTTTTAGAAATTGTGCAGTTTACAAGAAAAATATTGTTTCACAAAGATAATGTTCTTATATGAAAAAGCCCTGAGGTAAATAAAGTTTGAAACAGGCAAAGAATGTTGGAAGTTACTATAATAAAATTCCCTTTAAATGTTTTGGAATATGCTGGTGCCAAATCAAAGCTTTAAATAAATGGACAGAAAACTGTTCTTAGAAACAGCTTTCAAATATACATCATGAAGCAATATCAAAGTCATTATATGGATAGCCTGAAAAACAATTTAACAACAGGGGCTCTTTGATCGGCCATTGATCTACTGGGCTTTTAGGTCAAGTGATGACAAAACATTAAAGCTTGCATATAATGGGAATCATCACAGATGGCTTGTTAAATAACTTTGTTGTTGGAATATTAGATGTTTAGCCATGCAAACTGATTATAACCTTTCATAATGATGGGCAGTGGGCGTAAAAGGGTCATAGAGTCTGATCCACTGTTTGTTGTGCTTCACTTGAATGGCCATTTGTTTAACACCCCCTCTCACTATTGAACTGTCGGAACAAGAAAGACGTCCAAATGGATCTTTCTTCCCTGCAGAAATAAACAAGACCTTGTCATAGGTGTCATTTCAAAGATAAATTGCAATCTCTGTGCTTCCTTGCTTCTCCAAAGAACATTTGTTTCCAGTGCAAATGTGCTAGGGCTTTTTTTTTACATATGAAAAACAATTGTCTGTCAAATGACAAGGCCGAAGGGTTTGTGTATAGGTGTACATGCTGCCTGTCAATTTGGCCAAAGAGTGGCTCAAAGCCTTGAGGGCCACAAAGAAGTTGTTTTCAGAGCTGGAAAAACACATTATTTAAACAGATTCATTTCTAAAATTAAAATTGTGATTACTTTTCTCCTCTGAAAATATTTCTGATAGTGTGTGTTAACAGCTTTCAAGAAGACTTTAAATACATAGGAAAATAGCAGACACTGATTGTTTAAACATATTTTATACAACATCATGCCTTGTTTTCTAATGATATTCTTTGCATCTGCTTTTGTCTTAGTGGATGAAAATCTTTGTTACATTCATCTTTGGAAAATCTTTTTTCTCTTCATTTGTGATGTTATCACAACTCCACTGAGAGGACCTTGCACTGACAAAAAAGAGCTTTCATTTTATACAGTATTTCCAACCAGCCTTGGGCTATCACTGGCACAGGTTGTGCAAAATCATATTTGAGTGGATCTACAGGAACCCTTGTGCTTGCTCTGCTCCCTTCAAATGGAAATTCCTTCCTGTTCTATAGACCAACCTTTGAAATGTTATTTCTAGGTTATGGGATTTCCTGCCTCAAGGAGCATTTTAACATTGTTTGGTGCAAAGCAGTTTTTTGCATAAGGTTGCAAATGTGACATAATGGTATCACAAAATTTAAAGACATACGACTGATGCCTCGCTGTGAGCTGATAAAGGCTCAGTAAATTACTTTATTTGGGTGAAAACGTGAATAATAGGACATGCACAGACCAGTCTGACAGCATGAAATGTTTACTGGAAGAACTGTCACAGAAAGTGTGTAAATTATGCAAGATGTGACACAAAATTGGGTTTTAGAGGTATTTGAGAATGCAGAGGAGGAGCGTGGGTTGTTTAAGGAGGAAGAGATAACAGTAAATACACTGAGAATATGAAAAGGAGAAAGAAGGCCATGCAGCGAACAGAAGTGCCAGTGTTCTCCTGCATCAGCGTTTGGATGGCTGCCTGTGGAATGATAGGATTAAAGAGCTTTCTAATTTGACCTCTGTGCTCTATTTTGATCTTAACATGCCACACACTCCCCCTTGTGCAAGGTCACTCTCAGTACACAACATGCACAAAGCAAAACAAGAAAGGTTTCCACCTGCGAACGTGTACAGTCAACAAAGCATATGTGGCTGATCGTGTGTCTAATTTCACTCAAGCATAAACTCAAGACCATTTTTTCCTTACATAGCCTTAAAGCTAGTACTGTAAGATCATCGCCTATAACTGTCATATTTTGTCAAACTGCATAAAGTGTATCTGTTCACTTTGTGGCCCTTAGCAGCTGAAGAAACAGGGATGTAGACAAAAGAGTAAAATGCTTGAGCTCACACAAAGAGAATGGCAAAAGATAACAGAAATGCTGGGAAGACAGAGTGCTCTCTGTCTCAGTGCAGATAAACTATTCAGTACCACTGGAATATGAACAACTGCTGAAGTACTCACTCTTATGTCTCACTGCATCCACAGTAAACAATGTAAAAGGCAACTGGAGATGATGTGCATAATTGCACCACATTTCTGTCCAGTATTATACCTCAAGTTATTCATTAGACTTAAGTTTAAATTTCACATGGTCAAACTGCAAAGTGCACTTTGGAGACTTGAGTCAGGCTGAATGAGTTAGCATTGCCTTTTAAATCTCTGCTGGTTGTTCACTGTGAGAATATTTTCAACATGAATTCACATTTGCAACCAGGGCAAGTGGAGTAACTAAACTAAAGAGGAATCGAATGAGTGCACCATATTTCTGTATAGTAACAGTACAAAACCACAAACTGTCACATATCTCCTCACTTTTATGAATAATTCTCTGTCAACTGAAAAGAGCTCCATTGCATTGCATTTCACAGTTTTATCCAAATCAAGTAGAAAGACAGACATACATACAGACAGACATATTGCTGATGTGACTGACTGCAGAATCTGAGTTTCACTGCTCTAAAATTTGAGTTTCTGCTTTCCTTAGGACTCGGTTTCACACAAGACTTGAAAAAATAACTGAGTCTAAAAGTAGAGATTAGTTTGTCAAATATTGGCAGTGTACTGTAAAAACAGCAGAATGAAAAATGTTATATAAAATGCCTGAGCAGCTAAGATTATTACTTACAATTTAAGACGTGTAACTTAATTTAGACGTGCCCATAAGGATTTAATTTAAGTCTTGCCCTGGTGAAAAAAAAGAAATATGAAGAGGTTTGTCTTTTAAAACTAGATGTACCTTAGTTGAAAGGTGTGATTTAAAGAAAAATGTCATGAAGGACATTTCACTCTGCTATCTTTTAATTAATAGCACATTAGTGCATAATGGTAGATTATGTTGAAATTCACAGATGTGCAAAACTACACACGCACTTTTTCGCACACACACACCAACTGGGATCTGACAAACTGAGTCTGGGGAGCTGTGTCAGACTGAAATCAATTTCCAAATTGCTAGCTGATCTCATCTCATTAAAACTACTAAATTAAAGTTCTCCTGCATGCTTAACTTTCAATAATTAACCCCATGCCTGTCTCTGTCAGTGAATGAACAGATAATGTTCTGTGATATAACATTTTAAACCTGTTGTTGTTCCCTCGATTCACCAGCTGTTGTACATTGTGCCCGTGCTGTCGACTGTCTTGTGAGTGTAGTGATTTTTCAAATCCGCTGCACCCACATGCAGTCACATGGCTGAGTTAACTTGACAGATTGTCATCAGAATACTGTAATGGGACTCACAGCAGCCCAACACATACACAAACACCCACGAGTTGACTGACAGCTCTCGAAAAGAAAGTAGAGGCTAACCTTAGCTCTGAAAAGAGTCTGAACAAATATAGTCTGAGTAGTATACATGGGTAGTGGTGTGACAATCTGCATGTAAGCACTGGTCTAATTAGATGTGATGTAGTTTTATAGTCAAGTACTGAATGATAACAGTAATTATTCATCCTGGGGGGATGACCATTGAAATCAGAACTTCTTTCACTTAGAACCTTTTCTTCCAAAGAAAATGTTCATAAACATTTCCATAAAATACTGTAACTGTCATATCAGAGTTCAAATGTCTACATTTTTTTGACTTCTGAATTAAAATCTTCACCAGAAGTAATGAATGTCATGAGTAATTAATTTTAGTTATAAGGGCTTTACTTTGTCAGAAAAAGGTGGATCACAATACATTGTATTGTCTTTTACTTCAACATGCTGTGATTTTTTTTAAATTTATTTTTACATGAAATTAATGTTTTTGTTTTATTTGTTAGTCAGAAATGGTCAATGCAACGCATATGTGGAGTAGCTGGGTACAACACTTTATGTGATAATATACCGATCAACTGTTTGGTTTGGTTAAGTTTACTTTGAATAAAATGATAGATGGTATCATTAAACAAAACAAACAAAAACAAAACTAAAAAACAATTAGTATGGAATTCATCATATTCTTGCTAATTACTGTCATTCTATTTCAGCCTTAAGTGTTTCCATATACGGAAATTAAGGGTGCTCTTTAAACCTAACTGATTGGAACCAATAATTATCGAAAAATTGATCTGAACTCAATTTTCTTTGTTAAATACTCTTATTTCACACCCAAAAACAAAACCTGTTTAAGGTTCATTTCACCCACACAACACTGCTGTGACCTGTCATCAGTTTTTGCTTCTGTTTTATTTATTCCATTGTTTTTTTTTCTGATTCTTTATGTCTCATAAAGCTGTTGAAATATTGTCAGGTTTTCTTTTCTGTGTTTTCCTCAGTAAATGTAGGTGTGTTTCTTTTATCCTTAATGCTGTGTCTTTTTCAGGTGTTTGGGGGCCATTGAGGTGATGAAGGTCCCCCTGTTATCCCAGTGGAGGAGCCAGCTAATGACCAGTGTATTTGTCTGCTGAACGGCCCCCACCACCACCACTGCCCTCTATCCCTCCCCCTCTCCATCGCTGATGGCTCTATGGGGCATCATCAGCCTCAGCCTTCATTGCTGGGTGTGTTTACGATCTGGTGTAACAGCAACAGCAGTGGCATCCAGCCTCCCTAATGACAAACCTGGGGGACCTCTGGACTGGCTCCTTTCAGATAAAGGACCCTTCCACCACTCTCCAGAGTACATTGACTTTGTGGAGAAGAATCGGCAGGGCTTCTCCACCAGATACAAGATCTACAGGTGAGTTATGAGTGTGGGATGATGAGGCACTTTTCACTGTATTTACACTTCCAAATCATCACTCCACTTCCATTATGCACTTAGCAAATCTCCCACATTTGCATCAAACCATCACTGAAGTTGTACTTTGATAATTCAGCAGTGTGCAAATCAGATCAGTGTACCTTTGTGTTTATATATTTACAATATGCTTACTTAAAATTACGTGTTTTATTTTAATCACTAGCAAGTCTTGACAGACAGATGGACAATGCCTTCAGTCCATCCAATATCATTCTGACTGGGCACAAATCTATGTTCTATGTTCATTAACAGACTCCACCTGTTTAGATACGTATATATATATATATATATATATATATATATATATATATATATATATATACACACTTGCAAATACATCATTCATATATATACTTTGCATGGTGAAACCTTGCACTTTGGGTTTATTCTTCAATTAAACTTTTTTTAAATTATTATTTTTACTGTATGACCTATTTTAAAAGTGCTGTTTTTGTACAGCTAATATAATTTTTCTTTTTTTTTTCTTTTGCTGGAGCAACTATATCAAACCTAATTTCCCTTTGGGATTATTAAAGTATTTTTCTGATTCTGAAACAGCTGCTTGTATAAAACAGTCATAATATTTTTTTATTTATTGACGGTATCTTTTTATTCATGCATTTTGAACAGTTAAAAGAAAAAAATGGTGTGACACACACTGTTAAGTTAAAATATTTTGCATAATTTTACACTTCTTCACAATAATGGGAAGTGTGGGCGATTGCCTAGAATGTCAGACTATTATTTTGAGTGCAGTTACCTTAGTTTCTGTTTAACTGTTCGGATCCACTGCTGCTGAAGGGCAGTGGACCTCAGATATATCCAATTCTAGCCTGAATTTATGCAGTTAGTATCGCTCTAGTTTCCTTTCTGTTAATGCCATAGATAACTTTTTATGCAAGTCCTTGAGCAAATAATCCATGTGAATATTTTCATATATATGTTATTTTATATTAAGTGGGTTTTTTTATGTTTTCTATAAAACTGCATATTTTCTGTACTCACCACATGTTAATTATCAGTTCACTGATGTACATTTAGAGATGTGTGATAAAGGGAAAGGCTCTTTGGTAGACTGGCAATCTGTCCAGGGTGGACTCTCGAACAGATTGTTGCCATGACCCCCTTACAATCCTGAACAGGATGAAGTGGGTATGATAAATGAATAAAATCACAATGTAGATGTATGGACACGTTTTTATATAAATAAATAGAATCCCCCTCAACCTTAATGCCAGACAAAAGTTCTTATCGTCTTTCTATTGAAGAACTGTAAAGAAGTTTCAGTTCCATCGAGGTAAATACATACTGTAAGTTGAGAGGTTTTCAATTTGAAAAGTGTACTTTCAGCTGTGATTATTGAATTAATAGCTGAATTAGCCTCAAACATTCTGTATGTCTGTGTATCTGACAACAAGTAAAAACTAAAGTACAGACAGGCATGTTCAACATGTGTTGCTTCTCTCTTTTTTTTATTTGCCTCAAAGCTTTTTACTTTAGTTTTTCCACTCTGTTTTGAAAAGTTTTTTTTGTTTTGTTTCCTCTAACAATATCTTTTTTTTTTCTCCATTCATACATGATTTCTTCAAGAGGCTTTTCTTGCTTGAATGGTTGGCAGACTGAATTATTTGGCCTGTGTTGTCATGCACAAAAGGTTCACACAATCTGGCGTACCCAGACAGAACTGTAGTGTATTACATGCATGTATGTTGCTATCAGCTGGCTGTATATCACTTTCTGCTCTGCCCTGAAGCCTCTGGATTCACCTGATCATGTGGTCAAATGGCATGTGTTGATTAGTGCTGTAAAAGAAAAGATTTGTCATGACAGCAACACAGTCTAAGGTATCGGAACACAAGCATATTAGTGAAGATTGTGTCATGAATCATTTCCATTGTCACTAAGGAGGATGTTGTCTGAGTTTGTGGAAATGGATAGACAGGGTTCTTGACATCTATGGATCATTGCAAGGATGTTTTATAGCTTCTGTGATCAGTAGCCGTGTTAGAGCTTTTTAATATTTCCTTCTCTAGCAAATGGCAGTGGTCCATTGGAGCTGAGCTGCATGGGCGGCAAGATTAATAGTCTTATCATGTGGCCAAGTGATTAGTGAGCTCTTAGTACTTATTACTCTGCATTATCACAGAATCCCCTGAGAGGCTTCTGTCAGCTGCAAGGTTGTGTTTGAAGCCTTCTAGATTACCACAATGCGGCACTGATTAATAGTGTTGATATTAAAAGGAAAAACTAACCTAAAAAGTAAATAGCCTGTAAATCTCCCCAAATTGAATTCAGTTGGATTCAGTCCCATTCAATCTCACAAACCAATACAGACAGCTGTGGGATTGTTTCTGTTTTGGCAAATAATAGCCTTCTTTTAGTGCCGGGGAGGGTGAAATGTGGTAATAATTTTGGTTGCTCACTCCTGGATCTGGCTCACAAGTAAATTCGGCAGATTTTTTTATAAAAAAAAAAACAGGTTGAAAGGTTCTCAAGGGAGAGTGATGCTCTGTGCCAACATTACCTGTTCTGTCTGGCTTTTAAATAGCACACCAGTGTCTGAGTGCCAGTCTTAAAGGAAAACTAAACTGGTATCTGAGCAGCAAGCACATCTTTCTAATACTGATGTTTGCTTTTAAGGTTTTATTTATTTATTTTAGTTTAGCTTTAATACAATCACTTACAGCAAGTTCAGTTTAGGTTTGTAAAATATTGTTTTAAGGTATTGTAATAATATAAGTTATATTTCAAGTTTAGGTTAATTATAGTGTACAACCACAAAATGAAGTTTTAGAAACTTTTACAATTTAAAACATTTCGATGAAATATTTCAAGAACAAAATGATTAAAGGACTAAACACCAAAGTAATGCTTGTCGACTCCTGTTGCTCCAAATGTATTTAGTACTGAAGCATATTAAGATTCAACATCCAACAATAGTCAGCAGAATAAAAAAAAGCTCAGCAAAAAGACAAAAAAAGTTAGAGGTGTGAGTCTTTGTTGGCCTTGCTGTTTTATGTAGTAATGATTCACCTTTTTAAGGTTCGATACGTCCTAACGTCTAACGGTCTCAGATTACTGCAGACACACATTTTCAGGAGCACAAGTGACAAGTCAGTCTGCATTTTCTTCTTTCAAAAGGGAGTTCAGCTTGATCTTAACTTGCGAGGGGAAACTAATCATCAAAGAACTGCCTTTAATTAAAAAAAAAAAAGAAAAGCTGCATCTTTTTTGTGTAAGAATGTGTGACGGACCCACCTCAGTAATGTGTATTATATGGGAGAGTTGCCACAGGATCACATATGGACACATGATGAGATTGGTTCTTTTTATTGGCATCTTCTATACAAGCATAGCACTTTCTGAAGTGTAAAGTTTGCTGTCATCTTTTAATGTGTTATAGAAGACCTTGTCTGTTTTCTATAAGCAGAGGTATTAAAAATGCTTCATGTGTGGTGACCGTCTTCTTTCTACGTTAGAGGGCAAAGTTGACTATAGCTGGTAAATTCTTGGCTGACAGGTCAGACTTTTTGTGTTCCTTGAGATTACAGAGGTTAGGTCAGGTTGAAGACAGTATAACACAAGTTTTATCACTCACGTATAAAGATTTTGTGAGGCAGGTTTTACACACCACATATGTCTTATCTAGTTTGTGCTTTCTGGTCATTTCTTTGCCCAGATGTTTGCTTTCAAAATACTTGGTAGGATTTATTTTCTATCAGGAACTGCTGATTGCAACCTCTCTGCAGCACATTACCCAAGATGTTTTTGTACAACTCACGATCACACTGGCCTCATATTGCTCCTACATGGTTGCTTGGTAATCCAACTTTTATATTTGTTTTCAGAGTTTAATTGTGGTTAAATGGAATAAGAGAATGAACTGTGCAATTTTGTTCCAAATGTCAGAGTAATAGTTGGATGCACTTATTTTGTTTTGGCTGCAAACCTTTAAATATTTCTTGTTGTATGGTATTGTTGCAGAACCAAACACATTCCCGTTTCTGTGCAGCTCAGAGTTGAGTAGTTTACAATTCCTTCAGAAATATATTTTCTTCCCCTTTCTCTGCTGCAAAAACATCCACTTTTTAGGTACATATTAAGTGAAAGTACTCTATTAGCCCATTAGCTATTGTTCAAGAAAAGCTAAAATTAGCCAAAGGTCTTCTCAACAAGGACACTTACATGTATTGTAATGAGTTTGAGCTAGAAATAATTAGTCTAGGCTTGTCAAAGACAAACTTTGATTCACCTCCCGATATTAATTATCTTTCTGTGTCCTGTCTCCAGATGAATTACCTGTACATCAATAAAATTATGAACTATAACAGCAGGACTATAATAATTATATGGAACTGATTTATTAAAAAAAATGAAGCACATACAAGACCTTCAGAAGTTGACTTGATCAAAAGAAAGCAAGTTTATGTTTGATGTGAGTCACTTCTAATATAAGGAACAACTGAGCCACAGGGGAGTTCACACACGCTCTGAACAGCGTTCAGGTGAGACTTTTAAAACATACTTCCTTAGCAGTGCTTCTTGACATCTCAGCACTGCATTATTTATTTATTTTATTCATTCTGCATCACATCTGCTGTCCTGAAGTCCCCTCAGATAACTGAAAGTTGTCCCCTGTACTGAAAAGGCTCTCTTATAAACAGTGTTCCTTCATCTCAAGGCCAATTTTCTCAGCTGTAATTGAATACATTAAAAACACAGATTGTCCTAAAAAACGTAATGTTTTCAGAGATCAAAGGACATATAAAATGTTTTATTCAGAATCAGCTCTATTAAATTTGTATCCTCTACTTATATTACATTTATTACTGCAGGCAACTGAAATTGATAATTTATCCTTAATTTAGATGTTTTACAAAATATGTTGTTCAACAAACTTGAAAAAAGATTATTCCTTCACAATTTATTTATGTTTTTTTATTAATGTAGAGGACAAAAGTGAGCTTTGGTTACTTCTATCAGCCATAGCTATAGTTGTGTGTACTGCAAATTAATGAATAAATAATAAAATTCCTAATTGGGGGATGTGATGAACATTTAGTTAAATTAGTCATATCAGTACAGTGAGCATGTCAGTGTTCTCCTTTATTATCTCCATTTTGTATAAAGCCTGAAGGAGCTGCTCAACTATCACCTTTAAATGACATGACTCAATTAAAAATCCTCTATAAAATGTATTATTTTAGGTTTCTTTAGTCAAACTAACACATGACTGATGAACTTTAAGCTGCATCATTCGAACATCAATGCATGCTAACAGTATGGTTTATATTTGTCACTTTTGCAATAACTACAAATGATTAGTTTTGACTGGTTAAATTTGGTTAAAGTCACTTCACTTTTTCCAGACCAGAGGGCAGAGGGGATTGAAAGTGACAACATTATTTTCTGGCTTGGTGTTCCTCATGTGCAGCTCAGATCTCTCCTAAATCCTAATAATGCTCAAGGACAGGAGAAGATGAATTACCAGAATCAGTTCTTCGAGCTACCTCAGCTGTGATGGAGTAATGAATTCACACCACGTCATGCCACCACTTAAATTACTAGTTTGTTTTTTATCTTTGTTATTGAATATGAAAATAAATATATAAATAAATCACCAGATCTCTGATGAAATGGAAAGCAGGTTTGTGTTTTTATGGATATTTTTGTATGTTGGAGTTTGTGTTTTTTTCTGGATTCACTGAAGAGCATCCTATGGCTTCAAACACAAACACAATGTGGGCCTTCCGCTGGAGCCACCTGTTCCAGGGGAATATTGCCAAGTAAAAGCTGCCATACCCACTGAACCGACAGGAGGCTGGACATAGGTTTGGTATTATTCACAGCATTTTGCATTCAGATAACCTAACCATTTTATTATTATTATTTATTTATTTTTTATCACATTTTCATTTCACATTTTATTAAGTGTAAAATAAAATAAGAAGGAGTCATGATCCACACCTCATAACCATAGGTGAGGGCTGGAACACAGACCAGTAAATCAAAAGCTTTGCCTTTAGGCTCGGCCCTTATTCTGCCATGACACAGCAGAGCAACGCCCTCATTACGGCACACAAGGCCCTGATTTGTTGATTCATCTCCTGCTCTGCGCTACCATCACTCAGAAACATGACCTCCAGATACGTGAACTCTTCTATATTATATATATATATTTTTATTTGTACTTATTTGATCAACAAGTTAACCTCTGTGGCTCTGAGTTATTTAAAGGTTTGTCTGATCTTTGATAAGTGACCTGCTGGGTGGGCTGGAAAACAGCCTCACTGCTTCCCAACTTATTCAAAAGTTGAATGCTGCATTCTGTCTTACCATATTTGTTTATTCTTCCAGAACTGCATGAGCAGATGTGAACCAGTTTTAAAACAGGGTTTCTTTTTAACTTAAAAAAAAAAAAAAAATCAACAACTCTGCTCTGATAGCGCCATGAGAATTAAACTTGTGAAACTGATGTAGCACTGCAAAAAGAAGCAATGAACTTGATAATAATAATGACTTAGCTGGTTGTAGGAAGGATTGCAGACCCTAAAATCATCTCTGTGGTGAAACCCATTTCATTTCATCCTCTTCCTGCAGGATGAACCATTTGGCCTATCGGGGTTTTAAGATAAGACAGGGCTAGCTTATCACCGTCAGTGATAACTGAAGAAACGAACGACGGCAGGGATTTGCGAATACACTTTCCGTACCTGGTCCTCCCTCCCGGTGTATTGCTTCCTTTCTCAGCGAATGTGCTGCGGCTTTAAACTTGTGCTTTCATGCTGCAAAGTGGAACTCAAGAGACATGGTGTCCCATTTGAAGAGGTCATTTATTTGTGTAGCATAAAATTAGGAGAAGATTTATAGCTACAATAGATATATCTCAGGAAGAAATTCGTCAAAGGTTTTGTCTGAATACTACAGTGTCAGCAAAAAGGTCAACTGGTACCACGTATCCATTTAACATCATTATGTTTCCTTCCCACACACCTTTCAGCCCCTGCCTATTGTGTGAATCAGGCACTTGCTTTGTGATTATATAACAGAAAATGAAAATAAATACGAGTCAAATGGTTGCTACTTGCTCTTTCCTGTTTTTGTTTGCTGCAGTTTGAGCTCAGGGTGATTTACACATTGTATCATTTAAACATCTGCGTGTTCGAGCTTTCCTCATTACTCCTGGTTTAATGTGATATATACCCTTTCAAAAGGCCACACTCCCTCCATCCATCATCTGCAGCTAAGGTTGCTCAACTCATTCTGATTACAGTAGTCAAGCTTTTACTCTGACAACAGAGAGGTGAAACATTTGACTGATTGGACGATAGAGTTCACATAAATTCACTAAATGTTTATTTCTAGTTGCACAGTAAGTTCTGAAAAATATGCAAAAAAAAAGAAATATGATGTCCACAGAGGGTCAAGCTGTAGCTCTTCGAAATACATTATTTGTTTTATTTGGGGTTTTTTGTTATTTTATGAGGACATAAAAAATGAATAAACAACTGAATGCAAAACACTACTTTTATTACTACCACTACTACCAATATACTCCTACTATACTACTACTACTACTACTACTACTATATATATGGCACAGTGGTGTAGTGGTTAGAGCTTTGGTTAGAGGCTGCAGGTTCTCTTCCCAACTTTCTGTGTGGAGTTTGCATGTTCTCCCTGTGAATACGTAGGTTTCCTCCTGGTACTCCAGTTTCCTCCCACAGACCAAAAACATGCATGTTAGGTTCATTGGTAACTCTAAAAATGTCCCCAGGTTTGACTGAGAGTGTGAATGGTTGTTTGTCTCATTTGTCTCTGTGTGTCCCTGTGATGGACTTGTTACCTGTCCAGGGTGTCCCACGCCTCTCGCACAGTGATGGCTGGAGATGGACATCAGCTCCCCGAGACCCGGAAACTGTGTTTGAGGCTGTCTATCATTCTAGACATACTTATACATTTTTAAATCTGCTTCTCATCCAGTTTTGTTTCCTTTTAGTCTTTGCTGGTAAACTACTGCTGTGTAATTCAAATAAACTGTAAAACTAGTTCCTATAAAGAAGTCATATATTTTTATAAGCTGACCTCAGTTGCACAGCTGTTTATTTTTTATTCTTTGTGTGTTTGTTTTGTTGAGTTTTTTGTTTGTTTGTTCATATATTTTTTAGCCAAAGTTGTAAAAAATGTAGGCAGAGGTAAATGGACGCTGTGCAAATGCAGCCTGCCATATTAGACAGTGGTGTTTCCGTAGCAACAACTGCAACTGAAAATAACTTTGGAAACAATACTTGACAAGCAGTCTTTTCAGATTGTATCTCACAGACTTGCAAGGCAGATTGTATTTGCCCTACTGTCAGGGGAACATTTCAATTTTATTTGCAACTTTTTAAGCTGCCTCTCACATGTTGGCTTAAAGCAACAAATATCAAGTTTATTCAATGCCTTGGAAATAGCCACTTTCAAATCTTCTTCCAAAGGTTACAGCATATTTGTATTCCTATTGTAAGCTCATTTGGTAATTCATCTTTTCACCACTTTAAATATAAAAAGGAACAACACAAATGCTGAAGTTACTTTAACCTCAATTACACTAACTTGCTTACAAAAACACATTATTCTTCGAAAGGCTCACTCAGAAGAATATCCTTTATGGTAAAGCCTGAGGCAAATAAAATAAGTTTTGAAGGATTGCTGCTTGTTTTGAGAACATTTTTTTCTAAAAAAAAAACAAAAAAAAACTTGACATGTAGGACATAGTAATTACTACTACTAATAATAAAATTAAGCATTAATGGAAACACAACTTGATTTGCGAGGTACCAAGTTAAACAAAGTGACACAGCTGGGATCTTGGCTGAGTGTAATTATGTCATTTCAGCTTGTGTGCATAAATTATTATGGAAAGATAAAAAAGGTAGAGAGACTGAAAGGTTATTATATGGATGTAGTTAGCCTTCTGGTGTCCATGTCCTCTATAGGTTGATAAAAGATGCTTGGCCTTTTAGAACCTAATGCTGGACCTCAGAGTTTAACTTCAAGAAACTTCAGCAGTTGTTCTAATCTTAACTCTGCTTTAGGTTATTTATGTGTTTAAAGCTTATTTAGAATTTTACAGATTCATCTCAGGAACAGATGATACAATAAGTTGTTTCTTCATATCAATGTTACTCATGATGACAGTTTATATATAGATGATTACGGGGCTAATGCTGTATTCTTTTTTCAGTTATAATAGAAACAATATTGACTGAGCTAACACAGAAAAGTACTGTTTCAGATCCCAACCTCAATTTTGATTAGTTTTGTACTTAATCAAAACAAAGAATGAATATGTTTAATTTGTTTTCGAAAACATAAATTTGTTGTTTGACAATTTGAATTTTAAATGAAGGCCTTGCTCGCTTTTCCTCACAAAAGGCAATATTTTCAAACTAAATTTTGCCCTGTTTTGGTTAATGTCAGGCAAACAAAGCACATAAAAAGCTGATTTAAATTCACAGAGAGCTCTCTCTCTGCTAAGCTGAGTGTGTCACTGGGAATGAAGGGTTACACTAAATCGTTCAGCAGAGGATACTTTACATGAAAATCTTTGAATAAACACCTAGAATTTTTTTCTGCTTGAATAACTTTAAAATGAGTTAAATCATTGCCAAAACCAGGATCAGGTTGAGGAGCTGTGCCTTGGGCAACTGTTGCACACAAACTCTTGGAACATGCCTGCAAGGTCTTTATTGATTGAAGAAATGCCCTTTTTTCCCTTGACTTTTGCCCTGACGTTGATTGCAGTTTTATTTTTTTTTCTCTCATATACAGTATGTTGGTTTTTTGTTGTTCTTTGTTTTGTTTTGTTTTTACAAAAATGGCAAAAGTTGTGAAAAAAGTCAGTCTTCAGTCAGTACATTAGATTACTGAAATCCTAAAGTGCTCCTATGTGCTGTTATTTGTCAGATGTGATCACATATAAATGCTCTGTCTTAAAATTAAAACTGTATAATTAATTAGTGATCCTCTAATAATTTTGATCAAAAGCAAAATCAAAGTGACACTCTCAGTTAGGGTCAAGTTTAGCAGTTATCAGCGGCAAATGTCAGAAAATGAGAAAATAACAAAAATAACTTTCTATTTTTCCGTGATAATGACGACGATGATTAGCATTATTATTATTGTCTCTATTTGTTTTCTCCCTTCAAGTATGGCATGCATTCTCTCTGAGGATGTTTTTTCCTCCACCACCTTCTGCTTATCCATATTGATGCATGCTTCTGTTTGTTATTAAGCTCCACATCTGTCAGCTGTGCAGTTGGAGCACATTCCCATTCTGTTTAACAATAATCATTTCAGGTTTCACATTGTTCTCCTCTGACTTCTTACCGACTTCCAATTTTCTGTCAAGAGCTTTCTAATCTTTTCAAACACATAGGTATGGACTATTTGCCCCAGAAAGTGGCTCAAACTTGTTTCAGGGCTGAAATAATGATTAAAGTCATCTGTTTATTGTGTTGATGAAATAACAATAAGTAAATACAATGTCTGTTGTTTTCATAAAGCAGGCATATTTCCTAGAAACAAGTGTCTGAAAGCCAGCATTTTTAAAATATGTAATATAAATACACATACACAGTATATATATCCTACGTTTTTGTCTTTGTTTTGTACTTTTTTTTTTTTGCTTTGAGTTTGAATGTTTTATTTTTGTCATTTTTCAAATCTTAAACAGTAAATCAACAGTGCCTATGTGAATAAATAAAATGAATAAATCAAAAGAGGTCCTATAGAAAGGTATATTTTAGTCATATAAATCTAGATTACACTGAGATGTGTTGTGAGTTATGTTTATGTCTATTTTTGCTTATTCCTAACAGAGAGTTTGGGAGATGGAAGGTGAACAACTTAGCAGTGGAAAGGAGAGATTTTCTGGAGTCTCAGTTACCTTTGACCCCCGAATTCATCAGGAATATTCGACTTCTGGGCCGCCGGCCTACCACCCAGGCGATTACTGACAACCTGATCAGGAAGTATGGAACCCACTTTCTGTTGTCAGCTACACTTGGAGGTAAAGCAAAGCATCGGCTGATTGCATTGTTTAGATGATGCATTCACTGACTGAATTAAACACGTCTTGTTTTCAAGAGTTTGACTGGAGGTTTTGTTTTTTTTTTCCAATTCTGTCTGCTCTTCTTTACCTACAGATTTGTCCTTTGACTAGAAACTGAGTTCTATGTTTTTTTCTGATGACTGACTGGCTCTTTTATTACCATTATTTTAGGCCTGTGCTTGAATGTAAAATAGTAGATGATGAGCAGAAATTGTAAGGCTCTTTGAAACCGTTTAAGGGAAACCGGGGCTATGTAAAAGGAGTTTATTCACAGTTTTGTGTTCACTTAATCTCACACATTCGTCTTTTATGTCCAGCTTTATGTGCAGTCAGTTCACAGTGGTGACAGATTCATTTAATATTGATTTTTGAAACAATGGTTTCTTGATTTCAGACAAATATAGACAGAAGCTGCCTTCACACTTTCAGTGATCATCCATCAGTTTTGCTGAGTGGAATTAAAATTGATGCTGGCAGATTTTATCAGCTGCAGCTACTGAGATAATTAGGTTCAATTCTGTGAGAATTATTAATTTATTTTAACCACTTTAGTTAACGTCACAACAATGGAGTATTCTAAAATATGAAGATAAATATAGACTAGTCAGCTTTTAAAAATGTGATTGAAGAATGATATTCATTTTTAAAGAAGGATAAAAGCAGTTAGTATTTGCTTTTCCAGGTGTTCCATATGGAAAGCAGATGGAGGTAGCACATTACCGCTGTTCACTTAATTGAATTACACATCACAACATAATTCAATGCCAAGAAAGCACACTCATTGATTAGACTACATATAAGAGGCTGGACACTGTAAACGTAGCACTCATACTCTTAGTCATACTCACCTGAAGTTTAGTTTCCCAGAGTATGATGAATGGACAAGCACTAATGGCTTTCTGGCTTTTCTAAAAAAAAAGAAAATAACAAAAAAAAAAGAAAACAAACAAACAAAAAAAAAGAAACAACTTTAAGATACCAGAGAGGTCCAGGCCTGTCATGAAGAGGTTTGCTTTTACAGGGCAACACTTGTCAATTACTTTAGACCTACCTGAGGGCTTTGAAAAGGTTGTTGTTGTGAGTGGCTGCATATAATGCAACCAACCCAGCTTCCTGAGCTGATGCAGCCCTGAACTCTGGCTCTCAGCCAGTGCTTAGTGCTATACAGAGAGGGGAATGAGAAGTTGGCCTTGGATCCTTGCCAGTGAACTGTCTCTGTGGTCCTGTATGGATTGCCTCTGTGTTCAGAAACATATGGACTTAATGAAATTAATAAATAGATTGCGATATTAGGAGTTTGCCCTTCAGCGGCCAAGTAAAAAAGGCAGCAAGCTGAAAAATGACTCTGAAGCATTAACGCTGCATTACAATGAGAAAGATGATGTGCAGTGTCTCTGGAACTCTAAAAGCATAGACAGTCTGCTGCACCATGGCCCTTAGACGTATGAAGAGCTGATTGCTGTGATCGGTGGCTTCTGATTCGGGCTGGCATGACTTATCCTAATTGTGGTCAAGTGTCTTTATCCTTCACAGGCGTCTTTATCCTTCACTAGCTGCCCTGGTGCTCATAATCATCTGAAATTATGAACAATTGTGTCACCTAGAAGAGGGCTGTGGGGTTTTGAAATTAAGGCAGCAAGATTAATTAGCAAAATTAGTCCTAAAACATTATGACCTTTGTTCAGCAATGAGATGCACCAAAAAGAAACACAAATCCCAAGTGAAGAACATACAGAGTTCAGTTGCTAGAAATTAAGCTCATAAACAATTTGGTTTAACTTTTCAACAAAAGAGAAAGACAGAAAAAAAGGATATATTTATATATAATATATAAAGACCCTAATGTAGCAGATAATGTGGACAGCCTCAAAAAGTAACAGCACCATTGAAACATGTGATTTTTTTGCTTGTTTCATAATGCAGGAGAAGAGGCCTTAACAATATTTGTGGACAAACGGAAGTTGAGTAAAAAAGCCGAAGTGAGCGATTTCTCTGGGAACTCCTCCACTGTGACGCTGGAAGCTCTGCACCAGCTGGCTGCCTCCTACTTCATCGACAGGGAGAGCACTCTGCGCAAGCTGCACCACATCCAGATCGCTTCCATTGCCATCAAGGTAATGTCTCTGCGTTTGCTTTTTCTTCACTCTTGGTACTCAATAAAACGCACAAATCATTAAACAGCCTTATCTACTGCGATCGTGGCTCACTCGTCAAGAATATTACACATATTATTGTTATGAAAGCTTTAAATGGCTTAAACCTGTAAAAAATGGCAATATTACATCATTGTTTAAGCTTTTTCTTCCGTAATTTATATACTCATCTTTCTTCAAATCTATAGAAAATGTGTTACTTTTTTTCTTCTTGGAATATATTTCTATCCATGTCATTTATTTTCATCAGACACAAGTAAATTTATTCTAACATTTAAAAACCAATTTCCATGAAATATTTATAAATGAAGCACAATGCTAACAACAAACAAATAAGTAAATAAAATAACACTTATACTTACCACCATTTGACCGAACAGCATGAACTATAATGGGTCAACTCTAGAGGAGCAGAGGATTACAGATAGAGCTCAGTTCTTCCCCTCCATCTTTCCTATCCTTTTTTTTTCATATTGCCATCTGTTTTTTATTGAACATCATTAATAAACATGACTTTCATTTCAGTCCTACCTGAAAGTGCCACCTTACGACTTCACTGAATAGTGATGTGTTGCAATATCCCACCCTAAGTTTAAAGGACTGCAGTTCATTCAGAAATATACCTGTTTATGTGATCATCTATACAAGTGAAATGTTTTCATCTGGAAATGTCGGTTACATCATTTTAACCCTTAAATTACCTTAGATGTCCTATTTTCATGGTAAATTTCCTTGTTGAGATGTAATTATAGTTGTAATAAAAATAGAGAGGTGTGCTTTTATTCACCTGCTTGGGATGATATATGATATTCATCTGCCACGAGCACATTGAGTCTGCAGGAAGCTCCGTGATGAGCACATATGGTGAGGAGAAGATAAATGAGTCCTGAGAAACACGGCTGGTGACAAGTTACTGCCTCCGGTTGTCACCTTCAGGTAGCATGGGGTTAATAGGGTGACAGAGGGGAGGGCAACCCTCTTCTCTCACATTTCTAGCTCTAGGGACACAGTGGGACCTGGCTGTGTGACATCAACGGCTGTACCAGTGAATGAATCAAACTCCCTATATTTATATCGAAGTCCTGTGCGTCTCACTGCACTTTGTCCAGAGTGAAATAAGTATTGCAGTAAAGACAGGCACATTGGAGGAGTAGCAGCAAATGCTTTTGTCTGTTCCATTTCTTGAGAATTAGGGCTTTTTTTTTCTGTCGATACAGGCAGAAAGAGAAAATGTGAGAGTTGCTCTTTCATGGTCAAAAGGCAGTCATCTGGTGTGACTGACAGGTGGGAAGTAGGTAGAGCATAGATTCACCTTCATCACTGATGGAAAGTGAGTCAAAGGAGCGACAGATTCACACTTGTGCATCCTTTCCACAGGCGTTGACCCTCACGGTAGCTGAACAGATTGCACCTCTCTGCATAAATTTGAAATCTAACAAGTTAAAGATTGAATGAGAAAAGGCTAGTGAGGAAATGCTTTCATGCTGCCTCCATGCAAATTGGAGCTTATGTTTGGGGTAAATGAATGCTACTATTGTGGTGTGCTTTAGAAATCAGGGCAAGCTTTAAGAAGTAATGACACATCACAGAGTCTGTGATTGAACCTGTACTCCAAGAGTGAAGGCACATTTTTTCTCACACCTTACAATATTTTTTAGGCTAGATTGTGATACCCCCTTTTTTAGTCAAAAAAAAAAAAGATTTGCCTGTCAGATTAAACACAGTGATAAGAAAGTTGAACAAGGAAACAATATTACACAATCATTGGATTTATTGTGCTCTTTTAATAACAATATATTTTTTGCATACTGAATATTTCACTATTGATTTTTGTTTAAACTATTACTTAAAGCTTTTATGTCGCAGTGTTCATTTTGAGTATAATTCCAGTATAATTACTGTATTTTTTATTACCATCACAATGCCCCTAAATGAAGAAAATAAATAAGGGTATAACTGCATAACAAACACAAAATTATGTGTATACTAAACCACACATTGACACAGAGATGCTAATGGGGATAAAGGTTACATTTATTATTTTTTTTTTGTTTTTCATTTATTTTCTCTTTGCCTCCACTAATTGATTGCTTTGATATGACTGTCCAGACATCTTTGCACTCACCAGTGCAGAAAGTAGCATATTTTTAGCAATTAAGCTCTCATATACATACTGTCTGCTTCCTCTGCAGTCAGACAAACGTATAGTAGCTGTTGAGGATGGAGAAAGAGGCGCATAGTTTGCTGGTGATGGTGGAGACCAAACAGGAGCATGAAGGGAATGAAATTGAGGTTAAAGACAAGAAAAAAAAATGTGCTAGAATTGTCCTATTTTAATTACTCTATACAGACATTAAAAACACAAAAGTGCTTCTGAAAGAGACACAAACCAAACCTGTCACGCAAAGTTACACTCACCTCTTATTAACCTCATCTGAAAACTAAATACCCCAGTTTATTAACTCACCAATTTTTAGTGAGAATATAAGAGTTAAATGATTCAAATGATTTGATACCAATTATAAATTGGGAGTTTTATTTCTATTTGGTCATTATAACTGTACTGTGTTACACAATTAAACTTAAAAATAAAAACAATAATAATAATAAAGAAATCATTCCTGCTTGTGTAAATCTTTTGTTCTCTTTACCGAACTGTAGACAAAGCATTGTTTCTACATTGACCTACAATCCTGTTTTGTCACTTTAGGGAGATAAAAAAAAAGTATTTTCTGCCTTAAACTTGTACTGCCTTATTATTTATGAACTGTAAATAATTTCTAATTGTATTTACTGATATATGAATTATTTGTAATAATCATTGTTATAAATAGTTCTGATATGAGTTGTGAGTATTTGACAGGATGGCTGTGTTTTTGTTACAGATATCTTTGTAATGTGTTTAATGTATGTTGATTTTGCCAAGTTAGCATTTTTTCTTTTGTTCGGTGCTAATTTTAAAAACTATTTTAAAAGTGAAACTTCTTCTTCTTTTATTTAGTTCTTTTTGCCATTTTTAGTGCCAGACTTGGCAACATATTTAAATCCCAGAATTGCTTAAAATGAGAATTAAAATCAGACACACTGACACACATACCATATCAAGATGAGAGAAATTCATATAAAAGAATATCTCTATGGTAAAAAATAAGGTGCATGTGGTTTTCTGTTGTGGGGCATACATATTACAAAGTACAGTACTGAGCTTCTGGCCCCAAGACAATAAGTTTACAGCATGGAGAAAAACACCAAGCACAGAGAAATCTTCTGCAGAATTCTTGCCTTTGCTTCTATTCTTCCCATTGTGCTGTGCATAGATGCAGGTGGCCAATAATGTCCTATTAAGCATTTTGTAATATACCAGAATGTATCAACAGTGAATAGCAGCTGCTAAGCAAAGCGGAAATTGAATGCTCTGCTCATCAGTCAGTGTTTTGCCATATGGCATATCATATGGCATATCAAATAATTCCTTTTATGGATTCAATATTCACATGGTTTGGAATCCAAGCATTGTATTTCATTTCCTCACATTCATAAAAACATTACAATTTCTCATAATGAAAACATGGGTTTTAAAATGTGGTATAAATATTTTAGCTGAAGAGCTGCATAAAACCATGATTATTTTATCTTTCCCGTTTGCAGATGAATTTCATTTTTTTTCATGTTTCTTGTATATATATATATATATATATATATATATATTTAATTAGAATTTTTATTAAAACTAAGCATGCTGTGTTTGTTGCATCATAGCAACCTGTCTTTTACGAGTACCTGAGAGCTTCACTCCTTTCTGATGGTCTTACTGATCAAGTGACCCTCATTGTTTCGCCTCATCCATCTGTCACTTTCCACCAACTGGCTTCTGACAAGCCTGACCAGGACAAATTACTGAACAAAATATGGCATCTCACAACCACAAAGAGAGAAAAATGGGATCTGATTAGGTGCTCCTCACTCTGTCACTGTAAGAAAATGGGGAGCGCTGAAAAAAGATCTCTTTTTGCAAATGAAGTGGAAAAGTGTCTTTGTGGCAAAAGTCAATTGAAATTTCTTCAATCAGTGGCTAAAAAAAAGCACATTCATGCCTGAAAATGAGTGCAGCAAAGTACTTTAAAGCTATTTAGCAGAATCAAAATGAGCTTACTCTATTTTAAATGCCTTTTACATTCGCAAGTAGAATTGATTATGTAAAAAAAAAACTACTTTATTCTAACAGAACAGAAGAAACCATTTACATTTTACAAAGAAATCTCCTTTGGCTCATCTGGCCAAAAAACAATTTAGCTTATAGCTGTGCACAATTTTATTCTCTGAACACAGATACAGTGAACAATTTCAAAATTATTTTTTTATTGTTGTTCAGGTGACAGAGACCCGGACTGGACCACTGGGGTGTAGTAACTATGACAACCTCGACTCTGTTAGCTCTGTGCTCGTCCAGAGCCCTGAAAACAAAGTCCAGCTGCAAGGTTTGTGTGATTGTTACCACTTTTTTGTTATTCATAATGTTTTTTTTGTTTGTTTGTTCGTTTTTTTTCTTAAAGAATGAATGTTCCTGTTCAAAGTTTATATGGATAAAGGAAATAAAAGTAACTGTTAGGCATACAAACACACCGATTTATAGTTTTTATTAAGTATGTTATCAGCCCAGTCAACAATATATTGCTTCTATACCTTCACTGTCACTCCCTAAGTGCACATTTTGATGACAGTACTAAACCCAGCTTGATTTTACAGGCTTGCAAGTGATCCTCCCAGACTACTTGAGGGAAAGTTTTGTGCAGGCTGCTTTGAGCTATATAGCCTGCAATGGAGAGGGGGAGTTTGTCTGCCAAGACAATGACTGCTGGTGCAGCTGTGACCTCAAGTTCCCAGAGTGCAACTGCCCTTACATGGACATCCAAGCGATGGAGGAGAGTTTGGAGCGGATCACAGAGACGTGGGGGATTCTCTATAAAGAATTTGAAGAATCAGGTGAGGAAGCCCTGGTAAAAGTGTAATGATTTCTTTCTTCCTCTTGCGTTGCACCCATCACCCCCAATGCAGAAAAATCAGTCTTTAAAATGTAAATCATTTATATGAGAGAAGGTTGGGATGAATTCAAGTCTTTTATCTGCACCATTAAACCTGATTGAGAATCCTATATGTATATATCTCCGTACTCAGTGATTTACTGTTGATCTGTAATGGCTAAGTTAGAGTGATGAATTCAAGATCACTATTTGCATATAGCAAATTATCAACATGGTATAACTAGATTTGAAAAAAAAAAAAATACCTTCCAGCTTTCAGCTCAGGCAGTTCACAATAAGTCTGGAGCAGATTAATCACCTATAAAACCCATTTATTGCCAGTCCAGCTTTTCATATCACCAGGGAAACAGAGGTTGAATGGAAGCTCTTAGCACAATGTTTGGCTATTATCGCTGTGCTCGGTCACACTGACTTGGTGATTATTACTCAGGTGAAACCAAAATGGATGCTCTTTTGCCCAACTTTTCAGATTTGCATTATCCTGAATTATTACCAAGTGCAATTACCTTCAAAGTTTATGTTTTAATTGCTGCCTGTGAAGCAAGGCCAGGAATGTGTCCAGACTGCAGACACCGAAAAACGTCATAAATGTGTCCTTCAGCAAGAGAAGTCACAACTTACTGCTTTATCAGCAGAAGATGCAAGCTAGTTTTACCACTAAAAGAGAGAGAGGTCAAGGCTATAGTGGATTTTATTGTTCAACTGCCAATATATAGTATTTACAACCCTAATACAGTAGCAAAAAGGCTTTTTGTGAAGATATAGTGGTTATTGATGAGCTTCCTTGTGTGTCTGAGTGGTTACAGAGGGCCCAGCGAGATCTCGTCTAATAGGTGTATATCTATATATATTGGCCAACATATGGCCATATATATATATATATATAAGATTTATATATATATAAATCTTTTTTTTTCTTTTAAAGACAGAAATATTGACATGTTGTGTTTCAAAGTTGTCTTTCCTTGTCATATCTCAGTTCTTGGATTGTAGGCAACAATCAAGTATTCAAGTTTGAAATCAGATTTCACAATTATCATTTTGACAGAAAAAGATGCCACACTCATCTAAATGTTGTTGTTGTTTTGGCCACTTCCCTCAGCAGGGAGTTGTCGCAGCAAGCAAACTCACATGAGAGATTTGGCAATTATTTGATGCCTGATGCTCTTCCTGATCTAATCTGGACTCAAACCCACAGTCTAAAGATGATGAGACAACAGCACTGACCACTGAGCTACTGTGGCCCCTTTACTCTCATCTACAGGCAAATAAAACAAAAACAAGGTTACATTCAGTGCATACTTTAGTATAGCACACCTGCTCATATGTTGATCAGGTGTTTGAAAGGTAATCTTTATCATTTACTGGTGAATGTGTCACATGAACAATGCATTGAAAAGCTGCTCTGTGATTTGGAAATGGATGCCTTAAAGATTTGTGCACTCTATGTGGCAACCTTGACATGTTGTATACACAAGATGGAAATATCAGTGTGGAGGATACACTTCTTTTCAAAGTTTTGTATATGTGCAGATGCAAATTCTAACAGCTCACACTACAAACTTGTCCCAGTTTTCCAGCCCTGGTATGTAAACTTGGTTTCCAGACGATAAACAAACCAACAACACATGTTTATGCAAGGCTCCCTGAAAGCACAGATGAAAAGACTTGCAAAAAATATGGATGTGATATTTGCTGTTCTAATACTTGATGTTTGAAGTAGTGCAGAGCAAGGTCAGGGTAACTATTATGATACTTGTCTTTTTTACTGCAGATCTTGCTTGAATTCTTTTGCTGCCTTACATTTTTAGACTTGTGTCTAAATCTATCTTCAAGATTAACCCAGTGTGTAGCTTTTTTTTTCTTTTTCAGAATCACCATCAGAGTTGATAGCTTGTAAAATTATCTTTACAACCTGTTTCAAAAATATATTTTAACAGCCTGTTTCATTCTTTCAGTCATACACACACACGCATATATATATGTGTGTGTGTGTGTGGTCTCTGAAACCACCCGTGCTGTTTCTTCTGAAGAATTGGATGTTCTTAGACATGCTGTATTGATGCTGACACTGATGCTAAATAAGTCTTTCTTTGCAATTTCAGAAGAATTCAAAGCCTTCTATGCAAGGCTGACCCAGAGCTACTTTTTGAACGTGTCAGCAATACAACACTTATGGTCCCTGGACAGCCTGTTCCAGTGGCGATATGAGCAGCTGGAGAACAGTATGCACATCCTCTCCAAACGAGCCCAGAGAGTCATCTTCAAGCTCTTTAGTCTCAGTAAAAGATGTCATCGACAACCCCAAGTCCACATTCCAAGAGAGCGGTGAGAATGTCTTCATTCCCTCTAGTTGGTATATTTACTTTTAATTCATATATGGGATAAATTTGTAATTTTATATATCCTCTTTTCATAAGCCTTTTATATGTGCCAGTCAGATAGCTTAATTTAGTTTCAAACCTAATATAGTTAAACCGTGTGTCGTTCTGCAAACTGTGTTCTTTATTTGTTATCAACCTCTTGAGGAATTGCAAGATTTTGGCATTTCTCACCTACACCTATTGTATATGAAGTCACAACTTGCAATTCTTTCTCAAAAATAAATAAATAAAAAGAGTATCCATGACAGTTGGAAATAAAAAAAAGCTGCCAAAGCTGCAGTGGCATTTCACTCATCACATTTTCTCCTTCCTGTGAATACAGTTTATGTCAAGTTTATGTCTAAATTCACCTGCCGAAGAAATAAATAAATGGATAATAAAGGAAAAAAAAAAAAAATATATATATATATGAAACTTTATTTATTGAAACATACCTGTCACCCTGAATTTTATTTATTAAATATTAATTGTGTTGACCAATTTTAGCTGTGGTGGCCATCTTGGATTGGATTGACTCCAAACATTAATCAGTTATAAAGTATATTAAATTTTAAAATCTGTGAGTGTTTCAATAAAAACTGAACAATGGTTCAAGAGATAATTTGAAAACAGGCAAGCAGCAAAATGTTAAACAAAGATTGTTTGCAGTTTGTTATCATTCAGCCACAGCTACACCTGGTTTTAGGTCAGTATTGGTAAAATCAATAAACTATAGCTCTGTTCTGTGTTTAGTAAATTCAGTTGACTCCCAAAATGAATCAGCTGTACATGTACAGCCAATGATTACTTTCTGCAAGTTTTATTAAAATTTGTTTGGTAGTTCATGAAAGATTTTGGTAATAAACACACACAGACACAGGCAAAACATTATTGTCAGCTTTGCCTTTCAAGAAAAGGCTACAACACACCTAGAGGTTGTGCAACAGTGGGGGCTTTTCAGATTCGTGACATCTCTAAGGGGCTTTAGAATGCATTTATCCATTATTTTTTCTTTTGCCTGCTTTTCCATACAAGGTTGTGGGGTAATCCCCAGCAGTCAAGAGGTGGGATATACTTCAAACAGGTTGCAGGTCTCACTCACACCTCGTGACAATTTAGTTACCAAATAAACTAACATGCATGGTTTAGGTTTGTGGGAAGAAACCGGAGTACCTGGAGAAAACCCACACATACAGGGGGAAAACATGCAAACTCCACACAAAATCACCCCAGGGGGGAGGGGAACCTGTTCTACTTTAGGCAGCTAAATATAATTCAGTATAATGCTAAAAATGACCTCTGAATTTAGTTTT
The DNA here is from genome assembly GCF_001649575.2 of Kryptolebias marmoratus. NCBI lineage: Eukaryota > Metazoa > Chordata > Actinopteri > Cyprinodontiformes > Rivulidae > Kryptolebias > Kryptolebias marmoratus. The sequence goes on along the minus strand of NC_051453.1, from coordinate 1,394,758 downwards.
AAAATGTTAGGAACAAAAACAAAACAAAAAAAACTTTTTAAAGTTAGATTTGTATAACTAGTTTACTTCAACCTCTTCCATAACAAGACATCACGCTACAAAAAACCTCATTAGCCATTAATTAACCATTCCTTCAGTCTTTGTTGCTGCGTGGTCATGATTTTCAAGCCAGAAAACAGTCACTTGTCAGAAAAACTGTAGACCTGGCAATGTAATGTTAGGGAAGGGGTGTTTGCAGAAGGCGATGCGTCTCGCCATTGCTGTCAGTCACATTGCCTCAGTTTATTTCAGCCAGCGCAGTAATGGCATCAGCAACTGTGGCAACAGCGTGTAGATCGTCTGCCAGATTAATCTACAGAGATTTCTTGATGTCCAGCTTCACAATCTTTTCTCACTGTGTCCCCGCTTCCTAATTGTTCTCTGCATCACAATGCCAAAACACACATTAATCACTGATCTACGCAGCTGATTTTTTCCATCCACTTGCCAGGAAGTTTCATTCCCGGCTTGTAAGCAGTGTTTATCTCTGTTATTGCAGTCATATCAACTTCGATGCTTTCCATTTCTTTGTTCTCTTTATGGAAATCTTGATTCACAATGGAAAGAGATCGAAGTAGAATATTTATAAGTTTGCCTCGAAGAGAAACGGAAGCTTTTCCTTTAACATCCTGTTCTCAGCACTTGAGATTGATGAGAGATATATGATTGATTTTGCTTCCTCGGGGTTGATTCTCTTCTGTGGTGACAATTATGAGCAAATAAGACAGCCGAAGCAGCAGACAGCTCGGCTTTTGTTGGTAGGAAAAGATAGGATAAGATAGGATTTGACCATTAGGCATATTGATTCACATTGTTATTCAAATCACAGTTTCACAACTTTTTTATTTATTTACTTTTTTCTTCTGCAACCAGGAAAGCATTTTATTTTTCCTATGCATAGGCATTTTTTAAAAGAAGTGATGAAACTACTCATATGTGTTAAGAGTAGGAAATCTTCAACTCTAGATTGTTTAAATAGTTTTATTGGTAATGTCAGAGTGGAAATTTTTATTATTAAATAAATAAATATTGCATTTGTTGTCTGGTACTTTTTAATAGTTTAATTTGTATTGTTAAGTTTGTGTTTACTTGTTTAACTGCTTTCATTCATATTAATTGCTTTGAAATGTCTATTTTTTTATGAACTGGCTGACTGTTTTAGTATAAATGCATAAAAACAGTTATAAAACTAAATAAAAGTGAAAAAAACATTTTAACTTTTTTAGGACTGTACTGCAGATGCAACACTGAAAACTAGTGAAACTTGTTATGTTAGTGAAACAGTAATTTCACTAACATGACAATAAAGAAAATATTTTACTTTTTAAAATACCAGATGTGTTTTTTAAGTAATGATTTATAAACACAATTTTCACTTCCAGCATAACATTTATTTTTACCATTTTAATGTGCAGATTGAGGTAAATATAGTTTGTGCTGAAATTATCCTTTTAAGCTTTGAAAGGTTTCTAATTTCTTAATTTAATTCAGTTTGTTTATATAGAGACAATTTTGACAACTGAAGTCATTTCAGGGCACCATACCAAAGGGGAAAAAATAAAATAAAATAAAATCAGATTCCATTCCAATTAAAGTTCAGTCCATTTGAAGTACAGTTCATTATGAAATGCCAGTTAATAAAAAGTTATTTAAGAAACTCAGCAGATTGTGTTGGATCTTCAGTTCAGCATGATGTCCCATTCTGAGCCGCACGCTGAAGACGGGGGAAAGAAAAAACCTCCTTTTGACAGGACAAAACCTCAGAACCAAGCTCAGGATAAGCAGCCATCTGCTTTGGCCAACTGGGGGTTGAGATTACAGAAAAAACACTGACTAACAGCAGGCAGTCCAGGTGTAGTTCCTACTTAACTAAAAAACAAAGTAAAACACCGACCAGAGGCAGCATAAAGACAGAATAGACTTTGTGGCCATTTTGTGGAACTGTTTTGTAAAAGAGCCTATAGTAGCATAACTACAGGTTAGCTGAAGATAACCCAAACAAACCTTAGAATAGGATTTATTAAAATCAAAACACAGATTAAAATTGCTATATAATCTTTATTTCATGTTTGTTCAAAGTTGTAAAAAACAAACAAAAACAACAACAACAAAAAGAAAACAATGACTTGTCTTGGTTTAGGCACCAGAAGCCTGCAGTGTTGTCTCAGTTCCTGGGAACAGACTCAACACTCGTAACCAAGGCAGGTAATCCCAAGGATTTATGTAAAGTAAAATAGGTAATGGCATTGGCAAATAATTTTAAACACATTTTGTGCCATCTTTATATAATTTGTTGATAATAAATTCTTCTAATTTCACATATTTATCTTGGCCCAGCATTATAACTTATTTAATTCTTATTGGACCAAATACCAACACATCTTTTGAAAGACAAAGAGGATATTGAAAACAATGCTCTGAGACAAAAAGCCCACATAATTGACAGTCTAAAAAAATACAAAACATCTTGGCAGGCTAAACTCACAAGCTGAGACAGAATCTATGGTTGGAAACACATCAAACAATAAAATCTAGGAAAAGCAAACGTCGACTCAACAGCAAAGACGAACAAAAGCAACCTGGGCACAAACACAGCTGGAGAACACAGGTAAACTGACAGCTAAAGGAGAGAAAGACAAGGTTATAATTACATGAAGACTGAGGACAACATGCAGGTAAAACCAATAAATCAAAATATACTCACTGAAATTTCAACATGTCTCACCAGGAAAGTGGAGTATGACAAACAGCAGCAGGCTGAAAGTTTCCAGCAGCCTTTAGTCACAGAAGAACTCTTTACTTTAGATCCAACTCTTTCTTTATATTTTATTCATTTATTTATGCATTTAGTATTTGCAAACCCATACAAAAATATTTGTTATTTGGGGATGAGCAATATTTAAGCAAATTGGGATTGAGTGGGACAGAAATCTAAATGACATGCAATTTGCTCTGATTGATGATGATCAATTCTGCTTCATTGATTAAGAGCCAAGTGTTCATGAAACAGAGAAGTAATTTTACAAACCAAGAGAAAATCAACGACTAAAATTAATTGGTAGTTTCAAATCTTGAGTATTCATTTATTAGCTGCTGATATATTTTTATGGAAACAATACCAGTCTGCAATTTGCTGAATGATTACTGTTTATTAATAGTATTTTTAATCTGCCTCTTCAAATTTAATGCCGAAGTTAGAGGACATGACAGCATGTCAGAAGCAGAGTTGCAGGGGGCATGTAGGCTGTACATAATCACACCAGGGAACTAACAGCACAACTGCACTTTTGTCCTGACAACAGCTTTGCTCTGCTGAAGCTGTTGGGGGTGAAATGCTTTACCCACAGGTAATGGTTGATGGAGAGGAGTCATCCTTTCAGTTCAATTGATGCTTCCCCCCCTTTTTTTCCATTAAAATGCTTTTTATTCAAATCAGTGGTTTTATGAACTAGGGCTTTCTTCCCACTGCCAAGCACACAATAAGATTGGAAAGATGCCCAAAACGTGATTCAGCAAGCATTTTTAGATTAGCATAAAGTTTCCTCAATAGGGCGTCATCAAAGACGTTTTCTTTCTAATAGAAAGCCAGCAGTATATGCTTAGCATTTTTTTTTCAGTGAGTTAAGAAGATAACAGCGTAAAGGGATCATTGCAGAAAAATTGCAACAAAAGGGAATCAAACTACAACTCACATGGGGAAATTATGTGCATGTCTGAAACTAAGTAACCTTACAGCTGCAGCACATTTCCAATATTCATGTCACAAACTGATCACAGGGAACTTTCTTTTTCTCGTAAGACTTTTGCTTCGTTTTGTTTCTTTTTTTTTTTCACTTTTTCACTTTTGTTTCACTTTTCATTTTCATAACACTGTGCTAATAATCTGTGTATAACTATAAAATCCTATAAGAACCTATAAAATCTCAGAAAGGCAGTAAAAAGACATTCTGTAATATTTTTACTCTATTTATTTATTTAAAAAGTCGGGCACTTTAACAGTTTAACTTGATGGTTTTTTATTTTATTTTATTTAAGCATTCAACCTATTCAAAATTGGTTATATGAAAGATAATTTGTCCACATATTTTTTGACCTGCAAATAACCTAGATTGGTATTAGTGAAGTGATCCCTATCTTGTATTTCTTATATTTTAATGAGCCAGCTGTCTGCCTACTCAGGCAGGTGTTTTACCAAGCCTCTCCCTAATAAAGCAGCTCGTCCTAAAGGTGTCTTCTGATCTCCCTCTGTCTCTTTTCATTCCCTGCTACAGGCCTCAGTCCTACTGGCTGGGTCATTTCCAGTCACTCCTGTATTGCTCAGAGAACAACCAACTAGGAGTATTCTCCGAGGAGCTTCACAGCTGCAGCTGCCGATATGAGCACAACCCATGTCAGCTGCCTCCACCCTGCTCGACTGGGGAAGGCTCAGCCTGCGCAACGTGTGCATCAGACAACCACACCAGATGTGGGAGCTGCAACCCAGGCTTTGCTCTGACACAGGGGGTTTGCAGACCTGTGGTGGCAGACTCTACAGAGAACTACCTTGGCTTTGAGACGGACCTCCAGGATTTGGAGCTGGGCTACCTGCTCCAAAGAGCAGACCGCAGGCTAGAGGTATCTCTTTGTTATTCTTTCTTTAATGATGTCAGGCTCACTGAGACTTGAGCTGTCTTAAAACAGTAGCTTGGAAAAAGATAGATAGGCTCTGGGGAGCCACTCAGCATTGTATAGTGTTACCCTTCTGGCAAATGAAGAACTTTATAGCTTCCCCACGTATCTGTTTTGCAATTTACTGTGCTATATTTTATTAGACACCATTTGTTGTTTTTAGCAACTTTTGCTACAACATAATAATAATAATACCTAATTTATGTGTTTAACCTTGACAATTAATTGTGCTTTATAAATGTTGTTGTATTTCAATGCATAAGAGAGTCTGTGCAGATTTCCTTCATAAACTCACTGTGCAGAATAAAAACTGTGTTAGCACATTTGAGAGGATGCTAGAAACATTTTCATAATACTATACACTTTACAAAAACAGTACCATAAAGCTTTCTGAAGTATGCTCACAATCATGTTTTATACAATCATGATAAAAAGAAAAAGACAAACAAACCTTCAGATCTCAGATTTTACATGTAAAGACAAAACAATAAATTAATGGGGTTCATACTATCTCCTAAAAGGTAGAGCGAGAGAGAGAACATATTAACAAGAGCTCATGCTATTCTATTTTTTGTCTGTATCAAATAAAAGAACCTGTAAAATGTGTAGAAAACTCACTCCACCACAACTGCTTTTATAGAAAATAAGTAAATAAACAGCAGCCAGGTGCTACTAATCAAATGCATTGTTTAACTGGTCATCAACAAATGTGATCATTTAGTAAAACAGCAGTTCTGGCACTTTGCTGCTCTGAAAAATGGTTAACTAACACATGTTAACACTACGCCAAGAATGAAAAAATAAAAGGTATTATTGTTTCTCATCAATCTAATAAAGTTTTAAGATTTTTTTTCACAAACATTTCTAATCTCTCATTCTACAGTAATAAAGGTTGTTTGGAAATTAATACAAATGAAGTCAGTTGTCAGGACATTCCATCTAATTTCCATCAGAATTATTTGCAATTCTCAGTAAAATATACAACATTTAAGACTCTACAGGTTTCATGTTAAATAATAAAGTTCCTAACAGTACACTTCTAGACATCTGTTAGAGAAAGCTTCTTCTTTTTCTGGGCAGCTGATGATTTGGACTTGCTTTGCATTTTAAGACCAGGGCATCTTGAGCTCCTCAATGCACCAAACTATTCTCTAGACAAATGTGCAGCCGTCTGTTTTTCAGATGAAGCTTGAGTGAAATTGGGTCATGCAGCAGGAAAAATGTCCCAAACACAGCAGCAGTTGTACAACACAGTAAAGAAAAGAATCAAATTGTTGTAGTTGCTAAGTTAAAGTCCAGACCTCAGCCTGATTGAAAAGCTGTGATGTGACCTGAAGTCAGCTATGAATAAACACACGTCTGAAAAGCTCAGGACACAAAAGCTCTGCTGTAAAGAAAAGTGGGCTTAAAATGCTGTGAGACACTAGTAAGTTCACTCAAAAGGCAATGACTTAAAGTTATTGTTGTTAGGTGTGGATCTTAAAGGTACTTAATCATGTTGTGGACTTTGATTTTTCCTTCTTTGGCTTAGTTTGTTAAATAAATCACACAGTGTAAGAAGTTGCATTGTTTATGTGTGAAAGGTTTGTGTATACAATTATATTGTTCATGTGAGTTTGCATATGCTTTATTTTAAATGTTTTTTAAGGGCCTGATAAAGCAGTATAACATTTTACATTATTTTTTTTATCAACACATCACACTAAAAACTCTGACATGAATGTGTTCTATTTCATAACTATAGTTTTTCTTAAAACCTTGTGTATTTACTGTTTCTTTGTGTATGTGTGTCATGTAGGTCCATGCAATTTTTATCAGCAACGACATGCGACTAAATAGTTGGTTTGACCCGTCGTGGAGAAAAAGGATGCTGCTGACGCTGAAGAGCAACAAGTATAAGTCCAACATGGTTCACATGCTGCTCGGAATATCCCTCCAGATCTGCCTTACAAAAAACAGCACCCTGGAGCCTGCTCTTACTCTCTACATCAACCCTTTTGGAGGGAGCCACTCTGAGAGCTGGTACATCCCTGTCAATGAGAACAGTTTTCCAGACTGGCAGGCAACCAAGCTGGACCTTCCTTTTGAATGTTATAACTGGACTTTGACATTGGGCAACAAGTGGAAAACCTTCTTTGAAACCATCCACATTTACCTTCGCAGTAGGATAAAGACTCACGATGGAGTGAATGACAGTGTTTATTATGAGCCCATTGAAATGACAGATCCTGCTCAAAGCCTGGGCTACATGAAGATCAACAGCATCCAGGTCTTTGGCTACAGCATGCACTTTGACCCAGAGGCAATCCGTGACTTGATTCTGCAGCTGGACTACCCATATACCCAGGGCTCACAAGACACAGCCATGCTTCAACTCTTGGAAATACGAGACCGGGTGAATAGGCTGTCTCCTCCAGGCCAACCAAAGCTGGACCTGTTTGCCTGTCTCCTCCGCCACAGACTCAAACTAACTCCCAGTGAAGTGGTTCGCATTCATGCTTCTTTACAGGCTTTCAGCTCACGTCTGCCCAATACAGTGGATTATGAGACCACCAAACTGTGCAGTTAACAGTCCTTCAAAGAGAGAAAAAAAATGGCCACGATGAGAATGTCTGTAATTATTGTGGTGCAGAAGCATACACATATGTCTGGTCTCTGTGGATTACCAAACTCTCTGGTTAATCAAGAGACAACCAGCTGTGGACAGCTGAAGAATGTACTCGTCCAGTTTCATTGGTTCTTTGTGGAAGCTGAACCTTCAGTGATACATACAAAAATGGGCTGACTTAGTGAGGAAATCCATAACTGCTTCTTCAAAACTATTTCAAAATAACTCTGATGTAGGAATTCAGAAACCACCACATCAAGTTGAACCATCCTGTTTCAATATGACTGCTCATTTATACTGTAAGTACCAATGCCAAATGAATGGACATTTTCTGATTAAAATGGTACTGTCTGTTTGTTTGTAATTTTTATATGTTCCTTTGCTTCAGTGACAGTGCACTTTCCATAAATACCAGATTATAGTGGTGTAAAACAAGATTTTGTAGATAAATTGATATTAAAACATCATGGTATAACAGATCTGAGGTTTGTCAGTTTTTTTTAGTTTGTTGTGATTGTTTTTAAATGTCTCAACACTTTAAATGTATTAAAAAGAAACACTTAAAAATACAGTCAAAGCAAAAAAACAAACTAAGTGCTGATTGTCAGCTGCAACATACAAATGAGTTTTGATGAAATTTCCTTGACAGTACCTAACTTAGTTCAGTCTAGCCGAGCTTAACGCAGCTGTCAAGATTATTTAAACCTCTAGGGACAGGTGTTTTAGTTTATTTTTGTTTGTATCAATTATTTCTGTCGTTCAATGAAAAAATGCTTATTTCTATTTTAAAGACACTGATTTCAGTTTAGTTAATTTCTTGTCAATGCACTACCCTGTGTCATGTAAGGTACACTGTAGTTGCAGATGTGTATTGGTTATCTGCTGTTTCACACACACATCTACAAGATAAAGCCTTTGTAAACACTTATCATACACAAACATATATGCTTGTGTATTGTGCTTTGAGCTCTGTCAAACAATCATTGAGTGCACAACGGTGAACTGTGGTTGAACAGATCCTGTACAGCCTCTGACAGAGGACAGAAGCTGCTGCTATTGTGCTGCTGACATGCTGCTTTCTGCAGCAAGGCCAGTTTTAGAACAAATACAAATTAGCTCAGACAGCACACAGCTTTCTGTTTCACTCAAACACATAACCAACCATTAGTAAACTGTTCCTCCAAGAAATGTCTGTGTGGCTGTGTCAGCATGTCAAACAACTGAAGGAAGCAAGAGCTAACAAGAGCTTTATTTTTAATCCGCAGTATTCTTCGACACTCTTTTTTTTTTGTAATATTTTAAACTCGCCTATATATTTCCCGAGAAATGAAAAAAAGACAATTTTGCAAATTATTTCTTTAAAAAGTCTGATTTGTTTAACAATTTTTAATCTGTTTATTATAATTGTAGATTTATTATCTACACAGTAGTAGTCTTTTTTATAAATTTTGTGAGATTCTTGCAGTTCTAACACAGTCACCATCACAGCTATCTGGTCAGGCTAAAATAAATAAATAATAATAAAAAAAAAAGTCCTCAATTTTGTATATATTCTATAAGTTGGCTTGGATCACTCAGCTCCTACACAAGTGGATTGGTGTGTTCTCCTCTTAGCACAGAGGGATTTGAAGGGTTTTGTGATCTGATTGGTTGAAGTTAAAACAGGAGAGCAAAGTAAACAAGATGTTGTAATGACAAAGTCATAGACCTGAAATGCTGTGGTGTGACTATAAATGAGCTGTGCATACACTAACTGATGCAATATTGCAATAATAATAATAATAATAATAAAAAAAACAAATTATGAAAATTCCTCTATAATAATGTCTGAAGCACAATAGGTTTGTAATTACTTAATATTTACTACAATATTGCTTCTAAAAATGGTCATACAAGCAATATCTAGTACTTTTTTCTCATGAAAGGCTTTTGTTTTTTGGTTCAGTTAGTTATTAAATAAATAAACAATGTCTCGGTGTATATACTATGTGGATAGTCAACAGTTTTTATTTAATTATTTTTGGACAGGTCTTTACAAGCATGCAACAAGTCAAATAACTGCAGACTTTTAACCAATTATCTGCAGATGTCAGATGTCAGACCAATGAGGCAATTTTAAAACCTTTAACTCAGAGAGTCACATTAATGGTTTAAAAGAGCATTTTGATTTTCATTTTACATTTAATTTCAAATTCAGTGAAGCCATGTAAGAATTTATACTTTAGGCCTTAAAGTCCTGTTGCCGAGGGGGTTGAACAAGTTGAATCAACAAAAACAGAAATAACAAAACAGAAATTATACACTTGTCTCTGTTTAAAAATAATGTTTTACTAATGTTAAAGAGATACATAAACCTTCAGGGCTTTTAGTGCAGTCAGTCATCAAATGCTGTGCCTTTGCACAGTAGGTCAAAGATTCTATCAGCATTATTAATGTCAGGTACAAGATGCCATATCTAATCTAGGTGCTTGTATCAGTGTTAGTGACACTATAGACCACAGGGAAGTCAAGCACCTATGAAGGTTAACAGTCATCACCTCAATTTTTCTGCTCCTCCTATCAAGTCCAACTCATGTCAAAAGCTAGGCAGGACAAGGGCTGTATATGGATGAGCTGCGTTTGATGAGATGTGAGTGCTGGAATGTATTACCAAATGTCAGCCCATCTTTTCTTTTCCTGAATGCAGCAGTGTCAATTACAAAGAGGAAATGAGTGCTTAACAGAAGAATGAGAAGAGCAGGTATGGAATATGGAGAGACACCAGCTTTGGTTTTGTTTGTGAGTTTGTCGTGTCTTTCTGTCAACACCAAAGTTATTAACTGTCCAAAAAATGTCTATGTCTGTTCAGAAAAAAATGTGTTAAGGTCAAGTTATGTAAAAGCATTTCAGCAGTGTTTTAGACATCTTGACCAGGGGAAGGAAAATCCCCAGTGTAAGTAATTACAGAGAATTCAAAGACAATAATAAAATGCAGGTCTAAAAACATATTCAGTTCCTCCTCCTGCAAAGTAAAAAATCCCAAGGTAGTTTGCCTATAATTACGATGTTTAACTGCACTCTGCTCATTGTGCAATTACCAGACTGGTCCCTAAAAACGTTTCCTGCCGAGGCATCAAGCCATAATTTATGACTGCTTGTAAATAGCTCCTTTTTTCCAGCAGTGCCTCCAGCCTCTTTCATGACAGTCTGAGGCAAAAGAAAGAGTCTGAATGAGGAAGCTCTGACCCTTTGTAGTATGTCACTCAAAGACATCTTAGACGAGGAATACATATCCAGTTCCAATTATTCATGCTAAATTAAAATCTCAGTTTGAGATTTACTCAGGTTTATTTGGTCCACTTATTTTCTGTTTGACTGATTTTCAGGGGAAATTGTCCTCAAGGCTGAACATTTATACAAATGCTGACCTTGGTGAAGTTAGTTCAACAATCAGAAAAAAAAAAAACTCTCAAACAAAACTGGAAGCCAGAGAGTTATGAAAAGCAAACATATAAATCTATGTAGCTGACATAAATACCAAAGGATGCCAAAACAATATTTAGTCTTTATTTCCTTATTATTGGGGTATTAAAACCAACTAATCAAAGTAATTGGAACTCAGAGATCTGGTGGGTCAATATTTATTGCTTGTAGATCTTTTTGTTTTTTCTTTTTTTTCCTGTAATTTGTTTTGAAAAGCATTTCCGTGACATTTTTTATAAATCACTTTTTGCAGTGCTGGAGATTATATATATATATATATATATATATATATATATATATATATATATATATTTGCAAGCTCAATCAACTAAAGCAAAAGAAAAGAGAAAAAGAATGCACCACTCCTACATATACTGTACCTCAGAAAAGACAGTACAATTATCATAATTGCTGTAGTGTTTTTAAAAACTTGATTCAGTTCACTGCATGACAGATGACACGATCTATACATAATAGATAATTAGCAATTATCTTTATCCAAAATGCAGACAAGGCAAATGTCAATCACTTAATAATACAGCTGTCAGGCAAATTCTTGCTATGAAGTGTTTTGAGTTTGATGCTCTGTGTGTGACTGTGGACTGTCAGGCCTGGGAGGTTCTCTTTAAGGGTTAATCAGTGTAATTTGTGTCCATAAAATCTTGCTTTGTGAAAAAGAAGGGGTGGGTGTTTTTCATTATGCGCCCAATTCATCTAAAAATAAAGAGCTTTAAAGAAGCTGTACATACCAAAGCCATGGCACTGTAATAACTTTTGTGTTTGGATTACCATAAAGAATTTCCAAAGGACCTCATGGGAATCAGGTCAGCTTGTAAAAACAAGGCATCTTTTGATTACTTATATCTTATAAGAAGAGGAGTTTTAGTTCTTTTTTTGACTGACTCAGCCCCAGAGCAGAGATTTTAAAATATTGGATGGCATGAACTTGTTAAGTTCTTTTCTCGATGGGCAGTAAAAAAATATGAATAATAAGTGCAGACAAAAATCCAGCTTTTGTCTTCAGAGAGAAAAGGGCAGAGCTGACAATCAGTTGCAGATTATATAATTTTAAAGTAGTTGTTGGTATTTATCTTCTCCAGCTCTGAAAATATGACACTTGGGTGGACACTGTTTTTCTCTTAAATTGCTGAGCTTGAGGCTGCAAAAATAAGAAAACCCCAAAACGCTTACTTAAGGCGCACATTTATCAAACTCAGTGTCTCACATAGAGGCTACAGAACTGACAAGTTTTCCAACAGATGGATAAAAAGAGATGCAATTGATCTTTTTAAACAGTCTGCATGGCAGCTGGCAATTCAGCCTCTTTAGATGCACTGTGTAGAGATGACTACTGCACTCTGTTTATTTTTTTCTCAGAAAGACTTGGTTATCAAAATGAAAAGTCCAGCATGGTCTGCAGGGGAGTAGATAATACTGCAGTAGTTCACAAGGCTGTCGGGTATCAGAGCATTTAGAGATTAAGAATGAAAACCTGCATATCGTTGCTAATGTTGGTCAAATTAAAAAAGAGACAAAATAAATAAAATTGTTATTTTTTCCAAAGTAAAATGAACTCTCAAGAGCAAGTCCATTATTTGGTTCAATTTGTCCTGGAGGTTTCTTCACATTAATTTTTTGATGGTAATAAAACTAGTAGATAACAAACTGATAAATTATTGTCTTGATTGAATTTGCGTATCTATGAACGCCCAAAGTAGCTGCTTGAACACTGTTTTTTTGTTATTGCTAGCATACAGCCTGCAGTTTAAACCAATATAATTTCAAAAAGGACATCAAAAATGTTTATTTTCTAAAATAAAATTTTAATTTTAAATAAACCAAGTCTCCGGTTCAATCAGGAAGCTAATAATAAGTAAAGAAAGTAACTGGAAAACTGCAATCATGTGGAGCTTATTGGTTATTGGGACAGTGGCCTTTCTCTAAACTTAGCAAAAACGAAAAAAAAAAAACATTCATTGACTTTAATTTTATGGTAGACATGAGGCAAACCTTTCTGAGAAATGCTCCCATGTTCAGTTTCTTTATTCTGCTGAATGTCTTTCTGTTGTATCACCACATGATAATAATTTAAATACATTCTGAATGAATGCAAATAAAGTAATGTGATAACTTGGATATTAAATTGTCAAGGGTGATACAATCTAACTAAATGAACAAATATAAAATGGCTTAGCTCCACATTTAAATAACATTTATATAACAAACCAAAGGGCTGCAGTGAAGAACGATTGATGGAGGAGCAGGCGAGCTGAGTCAGTTTACTCTGCTCTCACATGTGCCACTTTCATTTCCTGCAAATAAATCCTGCTCACACTTACACAATCAAAGATAAATCACAACTGGAGTAGATCATTTATCACTGAGTGGAAATTAGTATGGGGCCCATTTTTATCATTTGAGAGACTGAAAATCAGCCAACGTATTTTGTGAACAATGACAAAGCCCCCAGTTTGACAAACACCCATTCCAAAGATATGTACTGATTCAGATCAATACCTTGTGTGTTGTAGTTTTGCAGAGATTTTAAATCTCAATGTCAGAATGAATGTGCTTTTACTTAAAGTGTAGTCCTGCGGCTTTTGTACAGACAAAACTTTTCCTCCCTTGAGAACCGACAGGGGAATGAAACAGTGAACAGGAGGAGAAGGCAAAAGGTAACTGTCGCCCGCCAATAAATCAATACGCTGCTTTATTACTTCGGAGAACAAAAGGCTCTGCACTGAGATCGATTGCTCCTCCGAGGAGCCTCCGATATGAAAAATAAATAAATAAAACTCTTCTGGCATTTGACTGCTCCGTCCCCACGACCAGATCAGCATCAATTTATTACTGATGTGATGGTTTCCGCCTGATGTGTTTTTGTATAAGCACAAATCAATCTTGAGTTTATTAGCCGCTATGATGCATTGTAAAATGACATTACTCACTGTGCTAGATGAATGCCATTCATTAGAAGGGTGGACTGCATCGACTGTGGATGTGCTGAGAATAAGAGACAAAGAATGAAAGAGGTGACGAATGAAAACCATTTCATTCTTTGGGTTAAACATAACAAAATCTGTGTTTAACATGTGATAACAGATGGAACAACTGTGGTACTATAAGTATTTTCATTTTTTGTCATTGAGATACAGATTAGGCAAAATGTTGAAATACCAAGGTCTTTTTATTCTTAACATTTAGGGAAACAGTCAGAAAAACCACGCACATTGTTTGTGACAGATTTCTGTGCTGTCATGTGAAAGCTGGTGAGCGATACCACACTTATGGAGAGCAGGTGTCCTGCCTTGCGTGGGACTTCAAAACATCTTGTCCCTCATCTCAGAAATTGAGACAATGTCCCACAGTTTGACTGGCTCTCTTTCAAAAGTCAGTCAGTAAAAATGTTTTTTTTTATAGGACTTACACACACTGACTGTCAGGGAAGCAAGGAAGGCTTTCATTACAGGGAATTGTGTTAAGTGTCGACTAAACTGCACTATCTCTGCTGCCTAGCTACAGCCAATTTGGACAGCAGAATTCTAATTAGCACTGTGTAGCTTTCAGGAGAATTTTATGGATACAAGCACAAAAATAGGGGGAAAACCAAAAAGATTTGTACAAACAAGATTACAGATTATTGGAGGGAACTAGCTGATAAAATAGAGATTTATTGTTTACTCCCTAATATGTTAAAGATATACTCTGTAACACTGATAGATTTTTTAAACTGTAGCTTTTGTAATATGCTATAATACAAGAGTCAGTTTTCAAATTGGGGAAACAAATCAAGTTCTTCTGACTCATTTTAGTGCTTGAGTGAAAACAATCAGGCAGAGCCAAGAGGAGTCTCCAGTGCCAATCACTGCCACTTCTACACTGGCTGTGGTTACTTGACTGTGTGAGCTTGACAGCCTCCTCTGCAGGGAAGACCTTTGCAAACAGGCAAGCAGCACAGCAAAAAGAAAAGGGAGGAACCAGCAGCGTGTTTTTGTCAAAATCTGTCTATTTACTGCTCATGCTTGCTAAGTTTTGTTTCTCAGTGTTTTGACATTAAATATGCATCATAGGTTAAATTCTTAGGTAATGTCAAATATATTGTAAAATGTGTAATACCCTTTATAAATAATGTGAAAGAGAATTAGAAGAGTAAAATGTCCTGGAAAACTGTTTTTAATCAAAACTCAGTCTTGTACATCCATTTTAAGATGGATATATATATATATAATACACCCTTTCAGTAATGTAAGCTGCACATGTGCATTTAGAAAATGCTGGGATGATGTGTCCTTGTAAGTCTTGTCACCCACTGTGGAGGAAACTGCATGAAACAATCAGCATGGGGGATGAGAGAATGAATTGGACACTGCCTCTCTTGTCATTATGGAAATATTCTTTCAAGAGTCTCTCACACAACACGTTGGTAATAAGACTGCTCAAACACCCCAACAGAACACAAATGTTCCACGCTTGAATGGAAATGCTGCTCACAAAGCACCCACAGCACACTGCGAACCCATTTTAGAGTGTTACCCAACCCCAAAGCAAGGATCACTGGATTATGAGCAGTCACCTAACTTTACTAAGTATGTTGTGTTTTTCTTTGAATTATATCACATTTTCTAACAATACTGTGAACGTAAATATCAAACATGTAAAGTTTTTTTCTTGTTATTGTTGTTTTTTTTTTGTTGTTGTTTTTTGCATCAACAAAATAATTGCTTTTGCTTTTCTTTCTTGAATTATCAAAAGATAAACTGAACACATCATATTAAACTCATTAAACACAGTTTGAGACGTAACTAAAGCATCAGACGTTTGCATTGAGTCCCCAGAGACAACGCTATGAGCTAATACAGAAACAAAAAATATAAATAAATAAATAAAACACACATGACTCTGAAGTCAATAGTCAGGAATGAACAGTATTTTGTGTTTGGTTTCACCTTTATCAATTGAAGTGATAGCCAATTATCAGACTTTAAAATGAGCTTGCAGACCTGAAGGATCTGCAAATACAAATTTACAGAGGCGATGAAAGCCACACAACAGGACACACACGGATCTGATGATCCTTAATGGGATAATTGGATGTGAAACTGTCATTCCACCTGGTGAGTGACTGTCTGTGTGAGACAAGAGGCTTGACGGCAACAAAAAAACCGACCTAATCAGCCGGTCCCACTGAGGGCCATTTTATGCTGCAACATCAATTACAAAAGAATTGCTTTAGGGATACTGTGGCCAGGCTTTCCATTGCTTCTCTTATTAGACTCTCCTTTGCTGTGACATGTACTCATCAGAGGATTGAGGCACAGGCACAAGACAAGGTCATTTATGAATTATTGGGATTTATGTTAGATTTTTACAAATGTGCTCCTCCACTGTCAATGTCTGAGTCTGTGTTAAGGGAGTGTATATATATATATTTTTTTTTTCCAAGCTTTTTATATGTATCATACAATTCTGACCTTAGTCTACAGCTTTTACTGTGAAAGGCGTTTGTCATTGAGATAATTTTTACAACCCAAGTCTGTCGATTATTGTGTGCAGTCCTAGAGTGAATAATTAAAGTATACTTTAATTTGTAATCACAAATTTCAGACAAAAAAGATTTATTAACATGGCTTTTACAGTTTTTTTTATTGTAGGGTTATTGCACTTGGTATCTACTCAAATCTTAAAAGTTTAATAATATGAACAGGATTTTGCTCAACATACTGGTGCTGTTGTTACAACTAACCAAGTTTAAATATCACCCCTCTCAGTCCACAGACATGCTAAGGTAATAGGAGATTTTAAATTGGTAGTGTGTGTTAGTGTGTGTGTATGTGTGGTTGGTTGTCTTGTGTCTTTTTCTGGTTTAGTCTTGCAGTGGAATGGCAACCTGTCCAGAGTGTGCCCCTGTCTCTAGCCTTTTGACTACTGTGATAATTAACAGACCCAGACTCTGACTCTGACTCTGAAAAGGATTTGGCAGGTACAGAAACTGAGTAAGTGATTGCAATTTTTCAGCCTAGGCGCCAGGTTTTTTGTTTTGTTTAATTTGATCATCAGACCTAAAATAAATTTTTACACTAGTTCACTGACTAGTATCCCCAATATTTTTTGCATGATAGGAGGTGATATCATGGTATTTATGATACACACTTATGTTCCCTAGCATGCAAAACAATGAGACTTAACATGCTCAAACGTGTCTGAGAGCGAGAGAAGCTCGTTGGCCTCCATATGTGAGGATTTGGATTTTTGTGTTTTCTGTTTTGTTTTCTTTATTGTTTTGTTGTGGTTTTTAGTTAGTGTTTCAGTTTGGTTTTTCCTGTTTGTGCTCAGTATTCACTCCTCCTCCGTCACTCTTTTGCCTTCCTTGCCACGCCCATCTCCACCTGTCTGTCATTATCCCCACTCACCTGTTTCCACTTACCTCGTCACCCTCAGTATACAAAAACCTGGTCACTTCTCCCACAATCTGTCGGTTCATTGTTTGTTCGTCGTCTGTGCTTAGTTTTCTTGATGACTTGCCTTGCCACGTACTTGGATTCTTTGTTATGTTTGAGTTGCTGTCACGTCAGCTTTTGTTTTGCTTATTTTCTTTATTTAATAAATTAGTTTTTTCATTTTAAGTATGAGTGTGCATTGTGGGTTTGTTTCCGTCTCCACCAAGCATGACACCATAGACAGTTCAGTACATAAAAACCGAAGCTTCTCAGTAAAATGTTTGCCAATAAGAGGTCAGATCTGTATTGAAGCACATCTTATAATATGTGCAAGTAAACTATTACTGCTAAAAGTGGAAACACAACAAACTTGTTTTATCATTTAAAGACTGTGGAGTACAGCCAGGCAATGAAAGCATCTGTGGAAGAGACACAAGAGACTGAGTGTCTGCAGTTTCAAGGTAAACAAATGACTCAACAGTATTGCTGCATTAATCACCAAGTTTTTACTTAAAGAAGACAACTAGTTTATGGATATTACTGATGATTAATGAAAGCTAACAAGCTGAAATTAACTAGGTAATGAACAAAAGCATTAACCAGGTATGTCATGCATTTACTAAAAAAATAGAAAGAAATCATTTCAACTACTTTAGTGTTTGCATTTAATTTAGCAATGACTACTAAGCACTGAAGCACTGAAGGCTGCCGTTGTGGGGTCTATGTAACAGTAGAATCACAATGTCATCATGCACAGTAGCTCATAGAAAATTGAAGACAGAAAAGGCTCTTTGTTTGCTTGCAGCTTGTAAATAGGAACATTTATTGTCACATCAAGGCCTCTTGCTTCTCCTGCTATTGTCCATTTATGTAATGCCATTTTTTCATGTTAGATAAGTTGTATAATAGATTTGTATTAATAGCTTTAAAGTGTGTTACTAATGAACAGCTACATCTTCTATTGCCTTATAAGGCAATTATACTGTCTTAAGTATCTCGTGTTGATAATTTATACCACAATAATACGACACAGAATTTAAGCATTAGACAAAAAATATACCACATAGTTTTTAAAAATTAAAATAAATTGCATAGTAATATTACAAAAGATAAAAGAAAGAAGAGGGAAATAAAGAGAAAGGTTCAGTTTGTATGCAAGGGGGAAAAAAAAGAGAAAAGGGTGGCAGTTCAATCACTTCAGAACATAAAAGGTTTTTCTTATTCTTAAGAAGATTGATTCAAAAGCAGGAAGGTTCATGCTAAGGCATCACTGAAAATGTGTTTGTCAATAATGCCTCCATTACACATGCACAAACACCCTCCACACCACCTGCCCACCCACACACACACCCCTAAACACACATCAAATCAAACTTTGACCAGCCTGCAAAGAAATGATCATTAGGAACCTCAGTGGCACTTCACTCGTTGTTGAGGATGCTCCTACTCCCAACCTTATGGTGATGTATGTCAGTAATCAGGAGGAAAGATTCGGACCAAACAGCAGCGATAATTAAGGTTGAACTAGCAAACACAATCAACACCCAATCAGGCTGCATTGTGACAAACCACTTTGCCTGAAGAAGCCCATGCTAATTCATGTCCCAATAAAGTGTTTGGTGGAGAGAACATAAGTTGTTTTGCGTTTGAATAAGCATTTGGCCTGAACAAAAACAAATGTTTGCAGGTTCTGATTGAAATTTAGTTACTAGTTCAAATGTGCTTTCAAATAGCCTTTCGGGACATTTGTCAGGAAGATTTTACATTTTTTTGTTTGTGTCCTACATTGTGTTCAACATGAATAGGAAAGTTTTTAGGCTAAACATGGGGATCAGCAAATACTTAATGTACTCAGTATCGGATGTCAACCAGTGGCTGCAGTTGTTTTTTTGTTTGTTTTTGTTTGTTTCTATGTGCTTAGTTTGTAGAATTGACTGACATATATTTACATTAGATTTGCATTCCCTTCAAAGTAAATAAATGGCCACAAGTCATTAAGATGATCATAGTTTTGTAGGTTTATAAGTCATTTGAAACTTTTTTTAATTGCTAAAAATTATTACATTGATGTCAACATTAGTTTAAGTTTTACAGTCTCACAAGCCTTAGCTTTAAAATATTTATCTAAATGCAAGAAAGTGAATAAATTTTTATAGTCTAAAATAAACTAGTTTTAAAGTAAGGGCAACGTGGTCTTCAGTATGTTTGTCTGAGAATGTGATACGGAGATCAAACTAATCAAAATGATTACTTCTCTATCATCTGAGCCTGATAGAACTTATTTAAATAATAAAACCAGAAAGTTGACTTTGTAGAACATGCACACACACACACACTGTTTCCACACAATACAATCAGACAAAATGTCAACAATAGTTTTATACTTTCACTTTGTGGGAGTCATTTAACTAGCTCAATGACAACTAAAACTAATCTCAGATTTCCACTGTGATTTACTTTTCCCAGGCAAACTTTCTGGTTATAAAACAAAAACGTCATGTTGTGCCAAGAACTGCCACTGATATTAATTAGGTTAGGGCAGCAGAGCCACATTTCCACAGTCTAACATTTTCTAGTTTATTCTGCTATGTTTGAACTGCAGATGAACCAGAGGTGCTTTTCCACTTCAGCCAATAGAATTGAGACAAGCCTCATGACTTTAATTTGATTCAGTTTTCTTTCTGTTTTTCTTTTTTTAGGTTGTATAATTGTCAGTTTTAAAAGGGTCTGTGGTTTTGTAATTACTGTCCCTTGCTTGTGTATTTATGTTTGTAGAACAAATACCTCCATAACAATGAACCATCCAGGACAGCATGAAGTTTTATATGTGAAGTAGTTCAGTAATTTGATAATGTGATCTGCAGCATATCTGCAAACTCTTGTGCTTTGTACTTTTACACTAAAATCCCCTGCAGAATTTGAGAATAACAGAAAAGAAAAAGAAAAGTGCCTAAATCCTAACACATGATACTCACCAAATATTTATTTCCTTTAAAAGTAAAGACTTATTTTTTTCTCTAATAGATGCATGAAATTTACTAAAAATAATGATGAGACAAGGCTGGCTCAACTTTAATTATTGGATTTTATCATCATCATCATTTTTATTCATAAACAAGAGTTAAATGCTGTAAAACTGCATTACCAAGAGAGATACATTATTGATTGAAGAGAGAGATTAGAAATTAATGACCCATGTGGTCCACATTGAATAATCAATTTCAATTAATATCAATTTCACAGTGCAGCTGTTCAGTAACAGTTCCTTAGATCAGCTTTGGTCACAATCATTTTTCAACCTCTTCGGAATAACATACATATAGAGGGAGTGTAGGGATTGTGCGGTGGATGGTACACAAAATGGCTTGATCTTTAATGCTGTTTCACTACAGACTGTCAATCTGAGTCCAGCTTTACTCCCTGTTTGTCAACATCACATAGTGAGGCTCCATTTTGCTCCTCTTCCTGGCAAAGCAAAGTGCAAGAAATTGGAAAGATGGGTGAAAGAACTCTGTGTTCCTACTTGGCCCTGAAAGCATCACAAAACCATCCATCATACAAGTCTGAATTGAGATGACAATGATGAGGTGTTTGAATGTGTGTGTATGTGTGCATCTGTGCATGTAACTACATGCTGTGGAGAAGAAACCATTTCCCCTGAGAAGTGCAAGTGATATTTTGAATCCAAATTGCACGGATCGGGTGATTGCTCCTCACGAACGGAATAGTGACATCTCAATAGGCATGCCCTTATCAGGAAAATAATAAGGCTAGTTTCATGACCAAAATTAGACGTGCAGACAGTCAAAAGAGTGAAAAAAGGTCCAAACCAATTGAACCAAAGACGATGCTTATTAGAAAAGTTCAATTTGCATATATTGTATGTCAGACATATTGGCAAAAATGTCAAAAACTAAATCAAAAATAGCCCCCCTAATGTATCTGCCAAAATTGCTCCTTGATCAGAGTGAATGAATTTGACAAAGCAGTGACATTATGGCTATCTGGTGAAAATAAATCATTGCTGAGACATACATTAGACATGGCAGCAGTGTCTCTTCAAGGCTAGAAAAAAAGGCCACACTCAGGAAGATTCACATCAGGTTTCTGTTTGTTTGCTTTTCTCTGACACACACAAAGATAAGTCCAATTATTAAAAGTTAAACATTTTTTTTAACTTTGATTCTTGGTGGGAAAAGATGATTGAATAGTATCTCAATAGAAATAAATAACAGCCAACTCACCTTGTTTTTCCACATAAGCAGTTCAACTTTCCAAGCTTGGTTCCTTTTTCTGATGGACTGTCTCAGGGGCAACTTTGCACAGCCTGCATCTTGGTTCCTGTCTTTTGTGTTAGACATCTTTTGTGCTTGTGTTGAGGGTCTGATCATGTGCTGCCATGATTAGTGCCTCTGTGCTATCCTTCAGTCCAGCCCTATTTAAACACTGGTAGGATGTGTTGATATCAGCCACATCTCCAATTTACCTGTGGTACATGCCTTACAGGGGTTTATATTCCAATGATGATTCCTCTTTCTCCTCTTCTACATTGGGATTCGTCTGCCTGAGATGTTCACTCCACAGTTCATCTTTAAGGGGTTTCTTCCTGATGTACTTCAGGATCTTAGTTGTTTCATCCTGTACAGTGGCTCTGATGCTCACTAGTCCTCTGTCTCCCTCCTTTCTTTTCGGGTGCTGGACTTAGGGTGAGACCTGTTGTGCGTTGCAAGGAAATATTGTGTCTTGATGTAGGTGGCTTCGATCTCCTTTTTTGGCAAGGGTATTATACCAGGGAGGTATTGGCTGACTGGCACTGCAGGATAGATAGATAGATAGATAGATAGATAGATAGATAGATAGATAGATAGATAGATAGATAGATAGATAGATAGATAGATAGATAGATAGATAGATAGATAGATAGATAGATAGATAGATAGATAGATAGATAGATAGATAGATAGATAGATAGATAGATAGATAATGTATGCATTAAATATATATAATTTCATTAAAAAAGGAAACAAACTTGTATTATTTTTATTGCTCCTAAAATGCTATAAAATTTAAACAAAAATGTATTTAAAGTAAACACTAAAATACAACAATAAAAATAAAAGACAAATGATTTTGGTGAGAAAGGGTTCCAGTGCTTTTTCTACTCAACATATAACTAAATTCCTTAATGAGCAACGTGTAATCTGCACTGTGCTCAGAAAACATTCAACTAATATATATATATTCATTTTTAACGAGCTGCAACCTGAAGATTGGCCTCTTTTATATAGTTAAGTTTTGATCTTAGGCCATAGCGAAAGTTTCTTGATTGCCATCTCAGTGGCTCACCTTTAAAGTACAGCAGGAAAAGACTTCTGATAGATCAACTCTCATCTTAGATGGCTTCAAATCACCTGGCAGATCCCTGTCAGCATCTCTCTGAGATTCAAGCCAGAGGGCCCCTAATGTCAACCACCTCTGACATCTATGACAGATGACGTTTCCAGCCTACATTTATGAATTTTAGAACACTGCCGATGAATCTACAGCAGAGTTGTCTATGCGCATAGGTAACTAATCAGACATGTTGTTATAATCACCATCATAATCAATCATTCGGCATGCATGTGTTGTTTTCAAAAAACTAAATATGACAGTTTCAGTGAATTGATCATTTGTGCAGACAATGGCACCTTTCAAAATTTACATGCATTAATTAAGAATCGATTATGAGCCCAAATCTTTCAGAAAATGTGGACATTATGCAGAGTGACACCTCATTATTTGAGTCTTTTTTTGTGTTTTGTATGCAAGAGTTGTTAACTATTTCTCTAGGTTTGTGTAAGAGGAGCAGCAATGCCATCTGTTAAAAGTGGTTCAAGATGTAGAATGAATATTGATAAGGACACTAGCTCTCTCACTAATGTGTCAGCACAGAGATCCATCAGATAAGCCTGAGCAGCAGGGAATCACGTTACTTAAGTCTCACCTATCAATCTGACACTAACAGGTGCAGCATTTGTTTTTCCACAGGGAATTCTAGGGATACTGACATGACAAATCTCAAATTACAAGCCTTTAACTCTTTTTGTGACTTTGAATTCTATGCAAGGTGACTACTGCCCTTTAAAAGACACATTCCCATAACATAGTCCTGTATAGCTTGATGGGCATATTATTCAAATTCAAGTGTCAGTGACTAAAAAATGTAATTCAAGATGGGAACTATGATATGAATATCCATCCACAGACCATTTTTCAATATTTTTTTCTTATTTTAACAAGATAAATTATTGGTTCTTGTTCAGCTTTTCACTCTGTCTGTAATGAGGTCTGGATTTCAAAATAGAAAAAAAGGTTATTTGAATATGTGAGAATGGGAAAGCTAACAAATTTGAATATTGTTCAGGTTTTCTAATAAGAAACTTTCATTTCAAAGGGACATCCTTGTGACTCAAGATTTTGCTGAATAAAGAAGCAGTAAGATATGCAGGATGGTATCTGAGTTAGACTTGCATAGGCTTTTGTTGATGGGGAGTAAAGTTAAAGTGATTATAGATACACCACCTTTAATCTGAATAGTTACAGCATCAGACTGAGTCGTGTATAAAACAGCCAAGGGGTCACTTGACAGCCACACAGCTTTAAGATAATCCCAAAGCATTTTTTTTTTTAGATTGTACAGCTGTTTCTAATCTTTATCTACAGCCGTCATACTAAAATCAAACAGGGAGCAGAAAATGACAGAAAAACAAGACTCTTTCTAAATCCCTCTAAGCCTTTATCGAATAAATGCTCACTCAAAGTGAAAACAGCAAAGTGCATGAGATGTAAACAGGGAACTGACACACACGGTGGAAATCTACAAAAAGAAAAAAAAGGAAACCTGCAGAATCACACAGTGAAGTTGAATTTTACATTTGGTCCAGGTAAAGCAATGCAGTTAATTTTCATATTGCCTTGTTTTTCAGTGACTACAATATTGTATATTTTACAATGAGTAAGTAGTAATAATTTTATCTAAGTTGTTACATGTACATATTTCAACATGAGGTTTCTGACACTCTGGCCAGATTCTTTGATTTTTGAGGTTTTGTACACATCCTACTTCTTCCAAACGTGTTGCACAGTGGTTCAAGTGGCATCACTGTCGCCTCACAGTCAGAAGGTCTCCCTGCACACAGGGAGATCAGTCCTGTAACTTCTCTGCCCCTCCAGATTTCCTCATACAACACCACAGCTCCTCCCTCCCTCGGCACCCTATCATATGCTTTTTCTAAATCCATAAGGACACAATAAAGTTGTTTCTGACCCTCCTTCTATTTCTCCATCAGCATCTTCAAAGCAAAGATAGCATATGTGGTGCTCTTTCTTGGCATAAAACCCTAACACATCAGACTAATTGGTTATTTTAAATTTACCTTAGGTGTGAGTGTGCATGCATTGTTTGTTTTGTGTTCCCGATGTTGACTCTGTGATAGATTGGCAGCTTGTCCATGGTGTACCTTGCCTCTTACCTTTTGACTACAGAGTAGGCACCAGTTCCTTGGGATCCTGAAGAGGATTAAGTAGGTACACTAATAGAGTGAATGAGTAATATTATCAATAATGAAGAAGAGGCATTTTCTTCTATAAATCTAATCTTTAAGTAATTACTACTAATGCTATTTGAACTCTTGATATAGCTAGTTTTTATGGTTAATCAAAACATTTATAATAAAAACATAAAATTTACACTCACAGTATCTTCATTTGGTTTAACATATCACTCAAAATTTCCCTTTTATGTCATAAATTTTCTATAGAAAAATGTAAACATATGCATAAATATTTACTAAATATGACATGAAGTTTTGTCAACTCACTTTTAAGTGAAATTTGTCTGCATGTTTTTACTACAAAGTATTCATAACGTTGCCTCATGTATGATTTTATGAGATCTCTTGGTAACAAACTGTAGCTAAATTAAAAAAAAAAAATCCACAACACTCCACTTCGAAGCATGTGAGAGAAAATAGCTTCTACAAATGGAAATTGGAAATTGCCCTCTCCAGAGACAGTGTTTGGCTCGTCCACTTTGGCTTACTCTACAGAAATGCTGGTGCAAAATGACAGACTGCAGAGGACATGACCTGCAGCATCAGCAGATATAAATGACTTGTTTAATAGTGACAAAAACACTACTTAAATTTTCTATATTTAATCAATTGTTAACTAGGGCTGAGAGCTATTGTAGCTGGCATCAACAAGGGCACACCGTGAACATTTCATCCATCAGTTGTCAGGATTTGGGGTGTTTTTTCATGATTTTGTTTGGATTTATTGTTTTTGTTTATTTGGTTAACTTTAGGTTTAACCTGGTCTTAGTTCAGTTCTTGCTCCTTGTGTTTCTGAACTCCTGTTGTGATTCACTTCTCCTCAGTCACCTGTTTACCTGCCACGCCCATTTCCACCTGCTCCTAGTTAGTAATCACTCACCTGTGCCCACTTCCCCTAATTACCCTCTGTCTTTAAAACCTGCTCATTTCCTCCATGTCTTGCCTTGTCTTGTTGTTTTTTTCCCCTTGCTGTCTGGTTCAGCTCACGGCTCCCTCTCATGTCTGCTACATTTTTAAATTTTGTTTACATCTTGTATTAAGTTCTGTTTTTTGCTGCCTCGTCAGCTTTTTGTTTATTTTTATTTTAAATAAATTATTTTATTTCTAGAATTAAGATGAGTTTGCACGTTGGGTTCGCCGCAATCTCCACCCAACCTGACATCAGTCATAGCATTTACAACCTGTTTGTTGTGTTGATAGGATCAATCTGCACGCAATTTAAAGATCTGCTCTACCAATACATGCACCATTTATTCATGTTTTTTTCTTTTTTATCATCCCTCAAACTTTAGGAATCATGGACGGTATTATTTCAAGAGAATTTCAACACTTGAACTACATTTTCAAAGTAGAATAGTTGAAAGATGAGGAGTATGTGATTTACATGGATATCATGGACAATGCCTAGCATAGAAATTTACCACTGACACCC
Source organism: Kryptolebias marmoratus (assembly GCF_001649575.2). Lineage (NCBI taxonomy): Eukaryota > Metazoa > Chordata > Actinopteri > Cyprinodontiformes > Rivulidae > Kryptolebias > Kryptolebias marmoratus. The sequence continues at coordinate 1,368,517 of NC_051453.1, read as the reverse complement.
AGTGAATGTTTAAATCAAGAAACTGTTGTGTGTGTGTGTGCACAAAAAAAAAACAGATTGCCAAAGGCAAAATCCATGAGACTTATGAAAAATTATGCAACTGCATATGATTTTAAGCATATTTTATTGTACATCCAGATCAAGATGGATTGAGTACTCACAAGACAACCCCCTTGGTACACCTCCATTTAATTATACATATAAATAGAAATATGCCCTGCATGTTTAATTCCTGTCTCTGCACAAAAAAGAAAATCAAAAATACATGTCTACATACATGTGGAAAAAAAAGAAGTAATTTCCTGAAAGGTGAGTCAGAAACTCCTCTAAAAGTGTGGTGGAGCATAAAAACATTGTATTTGACATGCTGTCCTCTGGCATTAGCACCAAGTGCAAGAGGACTGACAGTGTGTGCAGCTGCTGTGGCCAGAACAGAGCAAAAAAAATGATCCAACATAAAGGTGGAGGTTGAAAGGAGGACAGCTCCCCACCACCTTTTACCCATTAATGTTATACACCACTTACATGGAATGCACAGACTGTTATTGTGAATGAATGAAGAAGGGCTCACTTCTATGTGAGGAATTTAAAACTTTACACTTGTGTTTACTGACGTAACTATGGTAACCAGAGAGGCACTCAGTGGCTTGGTAAAACACTCTGAAACCTTACCAGCAAAGAACAACAAAAAAACCCAACCGGAAGTCACTCACTTAAACCACCAGCTGCTGTTTAGGTCCGTACATAACACTCTTAAAGTTTTTAACTCGACAATCAAGAGATTTGTTTAGCTCAGACTCTGTCCCATAATATGCAAATCACTTAACTGATTAAAACATGGTATTTGTTAAATATTTTCTGATTTGATTTGGTTCTACCAAAGTAAATCTTATATTAACTGTGTATTGGACATCTCAGCAAACCTTGAGAAACAAACAAAAGAAAAAAGGAAAAACAAACCACAGCCCATTTCTACATCATCAACATGATGTGGTTCTGATGGATCTGTCTTTCACAATTCGCCCTTTCTTAAACTTTTTGCAATCTAACAACAGCTTCTCAGTGAGGAATATGCCTCACAAGTGTAATAAAATTAACAAACTTGTTTGTTCAGCTATTTCTTGTGCTGAAACTTTATTTTTTTTTAAATGGTAAATGGGAACATTTTAACTTAAGATTAGAATTATTAGCCTGTATAAACTGGATGATTTAATGAAAACATGTCCCTTTTAAATTAAATTTTCAACATCTAAATGAGACACACAGACTGACTGAAAATAACGGCCGCATATTTTATTTGTTATAATTCGACAATTCAACATTTATTTTAAATGTTTCAGCAGTGGACAGAATTATGGGGAATTTTAAATGTTGTTACAGTCTTTTCTATCAATAAGGTCATTAAGAACAGAAAAAATGAACATGATGATCGAGCCTTGCTCATAGAGAGCCTCCTTTTCGATACTGAAAATGTTCTTTCAGCTCAATATAGCTGGGAAAGCAGGAAATCTAGCTTCTCAGTATATTTCCCAGGTTTGTCCAATAATTGTGAACATCATTAACAGTTTCCAAACATACCCTATCAGTGTTGCCAACAAACCAGCTATGAAGTTGGTCTGGGACTGTGCATGTTTTCAGTCATCATTGTTATCATTGATTCATCTGAACTTTTGCATGAAAAAGAGCCCTTTGTATATGAGGCGCAGCCATGTTTATCATGGAAACCAACCATGAAACAGCTCAAAATAATAAAAAGGCGTGGTGTTAATAGATCTAGGTTTCAACACATAAAAAATGTGATTGCTTTTGGGACTACTGACCCGGATGGAGCCTCGATATTGTTAATTACTTCCCACTATGTCACAGTTACAGATGACAGTTTGCATGGCTATGTACTCTGTATTCACACTTACACTCATGTGGGTGAGTGAATACTTTATGGATGTTTCCAAAAGGGATGGTGGAGGCTGGGTAATGTGAGAGCTATCAATCATATTTTGATCACTATAGTTTTGAGCTTAGTGGAATCTGATGACAAACTCCTGGATGTCTACCTAAATACTCACTGAGGGAACTGAGTCTCGCCCGCATCAAGAACAAATTCCTTCTTGGTGTAGTAGAAGCATCAGAGGTTTCTTTTGAAGAACTTTGAAAATATATGAAATCCTTCGACTTGTTTAAAAGAAGTAAATTATGCATAAGCTGTGCGAATAAAAGCAAGTGTAAAGCTGATCGTTTGATTACTCTAGGGTAATGTGACAAACATTAAATATTCAAAATCTGTCTCGTATCTTTAGCTGTAAATGCATGTGAACATTCTCAGCACAATATTACATCTCTAACAATTGCATACGTATATATGATTTAAATAAATAAATAAATAAAGACTTTCTCTCACATAAAGAAAATGAAACAAAAAGTGGCATTAGAAGTAAAAAACCTAAAGTCTGAGAACTATTTCAGATTTAGGAGTATAAATGAAGTTTTTCTTTCTTAGTGTCTCAACAGAGCAAAGACACACAAACCAATTATCAGAATTCTATTCATTTATTTATTTAAAGGTTTTCTTCAATTGGTGTGCACAGTGTGTGATAACTCAAATATCATGATACAACAACATATACAATTGTATTTGCAGTTTTAAAAAAAAAAAAAAAAAACAGATGGTAAAATACTATCCCTTTTTTTTTTTCTTGGAATGAATATAAACTCCCCCCCTCCAATTTAACCTGATAAACACTTTAAGGAAAGCTCATGTGTAACATAAAGACCTGCAGAATGAAAGTTGACTCTAAGAAATGTAAATCACATTTTGGATTTCAATGCAGTGAAAAAAGCTATGAATTTATTTTTTTTTTAATCTTTTTTTTTTTTTTCAGCTGGATCAGTGCTCCATTTTGCACTAAAGACATGCATCACTTAGTTTACACTGAATGTAAACTGCATCTCTGACTTCTAAAGCCAGTATTTCAGCACACTCTGGCTGTTGGCCACACATTGTGAATAGCATTCATGAGTGAGTCTCCAAAACAACTCAGGTCATTTGTGGGAATTCTGTTTTCTTGTGTGACAAATTTGCTCTCAAAGTAGTTGCAAAGTTGTTCTAAGCATTTCAAACATGTCTCAGTTAAGTCTTTTATTCTCCTATTTCCTGCACAAGAGCTGTATATCTTTGTTAACTGGCATATGCTTATTTTTTTTGCTACTGTATTGCAGCTTGACACTTGACACGTTTGCACTTTCAAAATAAAATGTGCATCAGATGTTTGTGAATAAAACCTCCAGCCATGTTGCAGAGCTTCTTTTCAGCTTCATGGGCAGTTTCCTCCCTGAGCTCTCCTTACCTGTGTTACTATTTGACAGGTGAACTTCCCCATTGAAACTCCCTGCTGCCACTGTCTCCAGAGCAGGTGCCAGTGCCATAGGCTGAGTGCTTGATCTCACTCAGGACCTCACTGGATAAGAGGGGAAAAAATGACGAGCAGTGTAATTTTACTGTGGCCCGCTGAGCAATAACAGATCTATGATGCCTTTACAAGTCTGAAGTGCACCCACACCACACTAATTAAAAGCTTACATTTTGTTTATTTTCTTCAAATTCTGCAGTTGGCATGTAACTATGCATGTGCCACAGACTCAGTGCAGGTCTGTTGAGGCAGATGTTGTTTGGATTGAAAGCCCAACAATATTTGAATAGAGCTGTCCTGAGGTTATTTAGAAAACTAAGGGCTATAGCCCCAAATGAACAGGTCTACTCATGCCAAGGATAAGAAACAACAATAATAATAAAACAAACTGCTCTACATACGCTCATCTTCCTTTCAAATCAGTGCTTCAGTAAATTAAATCATGGACACTACCCAGGTGGATACAAAGGCAGCTGAGGCAGTTATGATGTGGGCAGAGGTTGGCAAGGATATAACATGCATGGCTGCAAACACTCCGAATTCAGTGAGACAGCAACCAATAGATTTCCTATTCCCTTACAATTTTCAGCCACAAACTAGTCTCAGTTGAACAGCAAACTATATATCTTATAAGTAATTGTGTTGATGGACAAATACCTGGTTATTATTTGATAAATAAATACAACTCACTTATGGGTTTTGTTGTTCCAGGAAATAATTGGACTCATACAATGACAATTATTTGGAAACTCATGAACAACAAATTAATATTTAAGTTTGTCATTCAACTCAGTTTAAGTATTCTGAAGTCTATGTGCTTTGCAGCTGAGAATTAAAATATTGAAAGGTCAGAATATTCCCTTTTTAAATGACCCTTCATGTGTGTATGCTCATGATGATTATATCTCTTCAGCAATTCACTTTCACCAAACAATGTCACAGCATTTTGAATATTAATTACAGAGTAATTTTAATCCCTTCCTGACCTTTTAAGTGGCATCAAAGATGTTCTCTTTCAACTATATGTACAGAGCTATGAAGTGTCCTTGAGCGAAACAAGTTTTTTTTTTTTTTTTTTTAACCAGCTGCTGAAGGGCTTTTCAGGAATGACCTAAACTGATCTGCAGTTTGTTGGGAGGCAAGGAAAAAAAAAAAGAGAAAAATTGGAACTCTTCTGTTTCTTTCATCCTAGCAAAAGCACCATCTTTTCATGCACTTCTATGAATCATCCATGCATCCATTTCCTTTACCTGCTTCTCTGTGCAGGGCTGCTGGGGAGCTGGTGGTCATTGTGTGAAAGGCAGAGGACACTCTAGACAGGTAGCAAGTCCATAACAGATATTTATCAGTTTTTTTTTTTTTTTAGAAAATTACTTTCCTGCTTTACCTTGAATCAATAAAAAAGAGATAAGGTGTTTTGGTGTCCATTTAACAAAACAACATTCAAAATAACAAAAACAAAATAAGTGGAAGTTACACTAGAATTGCATTTCTACAATGTTGATTCTGGAAACATTACCTATGAATGATGTTTGTAACTCCAGTATGTGACTCCACCACCTCCTGAACCTTGTTTATTACTCATACTCAAGAAAACAGTGAAACAATGAATGACATTTTCAACCTACAAGGTAAATACTAAATGATTCCAATCAGACAGAACCCCTGATGATTAAAACTAAAAATGTGTTGCTCATTAAACCGCAGTGAAAATAATTAAACAAAAATGAAGATGATGTCATGATGTTTTTTTATATCAGTTGACAGGCACAGTGCAAATTAATTAATATACTTTCTCTTTTCTAAATATGATACAGTTCAATGCATACTATCAGACTTGACTGAAAATTAAATGAAATTAAAAGAAATGAATAATTGGAAGTTTAAATCTGTTCCCACTTCCTGTCACAATAGCTGGGGATGCTTTTCCGATACAAGTATAAATGACAAACTTTGAACAAGTTCTGAGATGAATCTTTATTATCAGTACAGTGAATAATAAAACCCACAATCTCTGAAGCAATAAGAATGTACACATAGCTGAATGTTTTGGAAGTTTCACAAATGGCTGAGTTTAATAACTGGGCCAAAAGGGAGGGTTGGATTCTCCTAGGAATCCGATTTTGGCAGAACATTGGCTTGTTAATTAGCATTTCTTACACTTAGTAATTGCAGAACTGCAAAGAGCTTCCCTAGAAATTTTACTTCTAAACTGAAATAAAACATCTTTCAGTACAGAATTTACATAGTGTGAGATGTTGGTAAACATCTAGAGTTTATATCATTCCTAAACATTGTCTCCACCAGATTAGTCCCTATTTCTTTCCCCTTCACTGTTTCCATTTGGACCCTTGTAACCTGTATTTTAGCCAACATGCAACACTGGAGGACATATCTTCTCATTCATGTTTCTTTTGCACTGCTTTCTTTCTTTCTTTCTTTCTCCTTTCCATTCTTTATATGTATGTATTTATTTAGTCTAAAATGATGACAAGTTTCCATGTATGTAATGAAAATGTTTGGATCATCAAATAAAGTTGGAGTTCAGCTTTTTCTTATAGGAGTGAAGCAGTTTAGCATGTCTCCAAGAAGACCCTGTTGTGTCCAGCAGTACTGAAGAGTTTTAGATGACTTTTTCCAAAGATTTCATATTATTAAGTATGAATCATAAACATAATGTTAAAATAGCACATGACAAGATAATAGGAACCAGAATTAAACATATGACTTTGAACTCTGTGCATTTTAGTTGGCTATTGTGGAAAAAAAATGCTCACTGATCAAAGTTACTCTAAAAATATTAATTGCTGGAATTGATGAGACCTACATTCAAGCACAGAACCTGCTTATTAAAACTGTGCACATCCGATGTAATGGTGGCTGTACTGATGTTCCCATGGAAGCTTCCTGTCTGGCTGCATTTTCTGAGTCATTAACGCTGTGCTTCTGCAGAGTGGGTCACCAGTTCTGTGACAGTGAGGCCAACTAGAAACACAAGGAGCTGAGCTACTCTCAACCACAAGCATAAATAAACTTTAAGATTTTTGGTTTGATTACGGTGGTTTTATTTCCTTGTTGGTATTTTATATTAATAGATAGATTATTTTTACTTGTGCAAATCAACAAATATGCAAGAAATTGGCTAAAAATCTATAACATGCCCTTTCAGCTTCCGTGCCATATGTACAGTAAAGCATTGTCCTTAAAAGCGTGAGGTTAAGCTAACTATCAACATTCCTCTGATACTGATTAAAAAAATGCTTATGTGTCAAAAAACTTTGTTGAATATTGAGGAGCATTCTTGAGATGTGCTTTAGTTTTAATTTAATTCAAAGTAAAAACCCCTGCACATGTTTTCTCACCGCTGTTTAATTATGCAAAAGCAAATTGTTGAACAATAAGATTGGCTTAGTGCTGGTAATGAGGGCCTGCCAACATTGTTTTTCCCAATTACACACCGAGCCGGTTTTGTCAGACCTCTTCCCTCTCCTTAGCAACAATAATAACATATGCTTAAGCTACAACACTGCATGCTGAAGGTGGAGGACTGGGTTTGATTCTTTTGTTCAGGATTTTTTGGCTGCACTAGCGGCATGCAATTACAGATGGCAGTGTTTGTTGGTCTACAGCTTTGGATCCAAATACTAGGCTTGCAGGGCATTTTGGGCAGACATTTTTAAAATAAATGAATAAAGTAACTACTAATAATAATAATAATTCTACTACTACTAATATTATAGATAAGGACTTTTTTCTTTTTATGATCCCCATCCTTCCCGCCCACCTTCTGCAAGAGAAAATAAAATTAAATCAAGAGAACTGACTCCAACAAAAAATACATAAAAAAAGGATTAGTTAAGTGCATATTTCTGCTGTATGAGTATATTGGTAGCCAATATTGAGTTTTAAATCTGGAAACATGAACTGAGAGGCATGGTGAGACAGTGGCTACAGCTGTGGCCTCGTAGGAAGTAGGTTATAGGTTCCAAAAACCTGGCTGTGTGGTGTTTGGATGTTCTCTCTGTAAGTGTATGGGTTTTCTCCAGGTACTTTGATTTCTTCCACTAAACAAAAACATGCATGCTAGGTTAACTAGTAACTTTAATTGTCCCTATGTGTGGTTGAGAATGTGCATGGTTGTCAGACTTGTTTGTGTTTCAATACATTTCATTATTGGATGCCCAAACACAATCACACAGACTAGATGTTTATTTTTTTGAGTATTACTTTGAGACTAACAGAAGAGGACTTGATTAAACATGCATGCCTAATGCTGACAGAGGAAAACATTAGGTTTGACTTACTTTTTATTACTAGCCTTAAATGTTTCTCTGTTATTTATTGTCTGTATATGAACCCAGATAGCATAGTTAAAAGGACAGAGTACCTATTTTACAATGTGATATTATGGCGAACTAAAATGTTACTGGAGATTAGCAAGCTTTGGTAAAAATGAAACAGCCTAAAGTGCTGCTAACTTCTAAAAACAAACAAACAAATTGCCCAAAATGCCCTGCAAGCCTAGTATTTGGATCCAAAGTGTTATTTGCCATTGACATATTTTTTTGACAGAGAACCAGAAGTTTATCACAAGTGAGACCAGCCATCATCATCGCTCATTTCAACACCTCTTTTCTCACCTTTCACAAAGTACTAACTTGTTTGGCTGTTAAAAAATAAAACAAATAAACAAAAGTTATACCAACAAGATCACAGTTTCATGTTTCTAACAATGACTGTAGCTGTTTTCTAGTTTCCTGCTTGTGCTTTGAAAGTTTGGTTGATTCCGTCTAACTTGAAACGTCTGACCCAATTATTCACTTTGCTGTTAATGAAAACTGATCGAAGGCTGGAGTAATCTCATGTTATTTAGGACCAATAGCTGCCATGGCAGAAAACTGGACATTGGTGGGATCAACTCTCATTCCCTCTGCCTTGAGATATTGCATTGACCTCTGCAGCCGGCATCCCATGATTACCTTGACATCTGCTGGGGTGGGTTTCAAAAAGCTAATTAATCCCTGCTGACCATAAGTTTGGCTGTCTGTTCAACAAGGAGGCCTAGTATTGGGGTAAAGACCCACTGAAGGTCAGCTCACAGCTGCCATATGATTTAGTCTGGAAAAATGATGTGAAGCTTTTCTTGAACAGCTCTTTAAGAAGTCAGAGAAAATTTTATTATTTGAACATGAATTGACACTTTTGATTTACATTTTTTAATTATTTTCTTATGTAATAATGTAAATACATACAACAGTACATACAAATTTAATGTATCCACTTAGTACAGTTACTATTTTACTGCACCAAAAGCTGACATCTTCAATTTCAATATTGCCCACTGCCGAAGGCAAAAAGGCAATAAGGTTTTTGCTCATGTCTGGGTGTGTGTATGTAGGTGTGCATGTGTGTGCAAGGGTGTCCATTTTTTGTTGTGGTAGAAAATGATCTCAACAACCAGTGGATGGATTTTATTGAAACTGGACGTCTACAACAGATTAACTTTTCGAGTCAGTTCAGTTCAAGATGGACACCACATCTGAGCAACGTCAGCAAACACAAAATTGTCCATAACTTAAACTCAAGTTAAACTAGTGTGTTAGTGGTAGAGACTCCTCCCCAATTTACACTTCAAATTTGAAATGATTGGAATAAATCTGTTTTTAAAATTGTGTCTGTAGCTATTGCAGTTAATCCTATAAAATTGCTTGATAAAATGGCTATAATTCTGTCTCTTATCTTAGATTGAAGTTCAGGCTATGTATATGTATGTATATATATATATATATATATATATATATATATATATAATAGATTTACTATTCTTATTTTTCATTTTGTGGCATTTCTCAGCTGACTGAAAACTAAAAACAGATTGCACCATAAGTCCACTCTAATATTAATGAGTAATTTTGTTCAAATAAAATTGAAAATTATTCAATAAGTAGTAGCATATTTAGCAACTTTATCCTCACAATGTGCTAAAAGGATTCAGGGTGTAATTATTCTTACAGGAACTTAATTTATTATTTTTTTAAGTTAGAACTAAAAAAAAAGTGTTTCATTGATATTTATCGAAGTGCACAAGAAAACGAGTTGTGCCCCTGTGGAGTTAAGGAAACTGCAAATTCAGAGAACTGGGACTTCTTGAAGATATTTGCAATCGCACTGCTCTAGTTTTCAAGCAGGTGAGGAGAGCCTTGGGCAAAATTAGGTTTATCTGAGCGATGTTTGTGAGGTATTCTGAGGGGACCAGCTAACCCTTTCCGTTTGTCATTGTGCAGATGAGTGTACTCAGCTGCCACATCAAGGGAAATTACTGGGCTGTTGTCTACACAGAAAATTCACCTTTCAAATAGGATGGTTTTTTAGGCAAACATGTTAATTTTTCTGTGTTTGTATGGTGGGCACACTGGGGTCCTTGGTGTCTGTAAAGGTCAGCTAGATGTCAAGTATGAATAAAATCTTCAAATGCTTTTTCAAGCTTTGTTTGTAACTATAATTATTATTACTAGCCCTGTAGTGATCTCTAACTGGCTTTATGTGGTTTGTTTTTTAGTTCTGTTTACAAAAAGCCTTTTAAAACCACAAGGGTATGTTTGAGTTTAACATAAAACTCGAATAAAAAAATTTAGCACATTGCCAGTTTACATAAAAGTATTATGCTCTGATTTGGTTTTCAGATATTAAAATTCTACAGTCGCTGTATTGTTTATTACAAAACCAATCAAAACTGTTGTTCTTTTGTTGTTACTTTGACTATATAGCCTTAAATATTTTACAAACCCATTTAAGAAGTGTGAAAACACTTTAATTTATTCTGTTTCAATTTCATTTAAATACAATATACATAAATACACAAAAATGTTTTTTAATTTTTTACACTAAAACATTAGAAACAGTAACATTGGATAAACATAAGTTAAGGTATCTCCTATTCAAAAAAACAAAACAAACAAAACCAAAAGTTCAAGTATAGTTTGAGATCTAAGAATGAGTTATACGTATTTATTTTAATCAATATAGAGGGAAAAAAAGCTGTGTTACACTAATCCTAATATCCTAATGTATTAACTGGCTATTCTCACAATAAATAAAATATTAATCTCAACTGATTTAGAATTTATTAATATTTGATAGTCAAAATGACATTTTCTTAATCAGTATGTTCCAGCTTTTGTTCCATCCAAGTCTAGTTTTATTCATTGTGTTACGCAAAACAAGATAAAAAAATCTGATCTTTGCATCCATTTGTGTTTGAAGCAGCTTTGTTCCTTAATATTACAATGTTGTCCCAAACATTTGTTGCAATAATATGAGGTTAATGTATCATGAAAAGTTCTGGATTCAGCAATTGTCATAATTTTGGATTTGATTTTATGGATGGAGAGACTGATGAACATTACAAACTATGGAGGGAAAAAGGCCCCCAGAATCACTACAAATGCACCATGGTGTATCATTTCAATGTTTGAGAAGCTGGATATACATGAGCATCAAATGAAGTCAGAAAATAAATAAATAAATAAAACGTGTGAAGAGCACCAGCTATAGATGGGTACAGATTCTGAGTAGATGGACATATTTCTCATCAAAATAAGATTCTCGCTCAGTATATTTCATTGACAGTACAATGAATTAAAAACTCTAAATGCGTAAAAGGTATTTTGTAAAATACACAAATGCACATAAATAAATAAATTGATTGTTACTTTTAAAAGGCAATTAAACTGTTTCCAGTAACAGAAAACATGACAATGTCCCATTACTATGAAAGCAGGCTGGCAGCTTCACAGCAGGGCAAACACACCTAACAGGTTAAAGGGTTTTTTTGTAAAACCTGTATGTAATATAAGGTACTGGTAACAATAAACATGCTTTGCACAATGACTGTGTTTGACTAATGTTATCAGAAGCTTGCTGCAGCTGTGGAAACTGTGCCAACAAGGGATTTTTAAATAACCTCCTATCAGCCATGTTCAGGCTCTGGAATCCAACTTTAGATTCACTTGTGTAGATAACATTAATCTTTCCTAACAGCATTAAAATGAGATTGCATTAATACATTTTAACATACTTTTACACTGACAGTTCTGAATAAATATGTTGTGAAGAAAAGCAAAATAGTTTTGAGTACCACAATATTTCACTGACCACACACAAAAGTTGAGTAACACAACTATGCAAAAGCTAAACCTACAAAAGATCCTCAAAGACGTGGATTGATTTATTTTACAAACATGCATGTTATAAGCAAGATTTCAATTCAAATAAGAATAATAAAAAAATCATATTGAGCATTTTGTTTCATTTAATTCTTAATTTATTTATTTTATTGAGTATTTTATTTATTGTCGTTTAATTACATTTATTTGGGGGATTTCCTTTTTTCCATTTGATTTTTTTTTTTTTTTTTAAATATTCCAATTGCGATTTCATCAGGGTTTAATTGGTTAGGGCCTTTTGGCCCTAGCCCTGGGCCAAAAGGCTTTAACCGCTTAAACAAAACAATGTAAAACTAAATTTTATTTTCAATATAGTAGGCCAGTAACGGCATATGGCTGGTGGATTATCATGCCTGCCACATTTGTCTAGTCAATACTGTGTTATTTCAAGTCCCACATTGGAGCCTGTGCCAAAAGATTCTGGCTACATTATTTCTATTCTCACAGAAACGCTCACAATTAAAACATTTTGCATTTTTATGAAGACAATTGTGACATGATAGTTTTAGAATAAATCATAGACTCAAATAAATTAATCATATAACATTAGAGCATAAACCATCTTTACCTGAGCCATTTCCTAAAATCAAAAAGTCCCCTTCATGTTACATTGAAAAGACACTGTTTCTGCTGCTTTCGTACTTACCTCCACAGACCATACCCTTAAACATAACTCAATTGTAAATATTTAACCTTTGGGCAAAAATCTTCCAATAGCTTTTGCGTTCTTATGTGCAAATATTCACAAGTCTTCCTACTAAGCTTCTTATCAATTTTTAATCTTTTAATTTTTTTAGGTGATGTGGTTATTTATTCAAATTCATTTATTTGCATGTGTGTTGTCACATTTGACCATTAGACATATTTGTAAAGGGTGAATTAAAGAATAACAACAAAACGTGCAAGTTAAAATAGTAATAATATAATATTGTGTAAAAGTTTTTACCAGTTGCTCATTTATTCTGTAGCGTGAAACGGGCCTTGATCACATCCCAGGCTGCTGAACATCCTTTCAGACAATAGCTTCTAATTTATTACAAAAGGAGTGACATTTGTTGAGGAGCACTGATAAACTCTGTAAACAGATTGTCTCTCTGCAGGTTACCTTGATGAGGCTACAGTGTCATGACACACAGTGAGGGTAATGTCCCTGGCCTTGCTTGTACACTGCACGGTCGGCTGCACAAATAGACCATCGCAGCACGCCTCTTAAAAGGCAGCAGGCATCCAAGTGTGTAATGATTCCAGGGGTTCGAGGCACTTTACAACCAACCTATACCTTCACCCACATCTGAGATGAATAGCACTTGATAGACTATATCCTGACTTCTCACTTGAAACACTTTGCAGTTTACTGGAAGACATATGCTACTCAATATAGGTCTTAGTGGAGTCAAAATGGAAGCTAATTAAGCTCAATTTCGTAATCTTTATGCTTCATTTTTATTTTATCTTAAAATTCAAGCTGGATGGAATACAATGCAGAAAATTCCTAACACAGAATAAACAGACAAGTGTTGGGTGAACTTTATGTGGTAAAAAGTTATGGCATAATGGCAATTATAAATGTTTAACATTAAATTCAAAATGCTATTCAGTTGTTTTGTTGATATCTATAGGAATTTTAGCTTTGAAAAAAAGTGCATTTGCATACAAAAGCACTTTTTTTCACTTTACTACGAGTTTTTACAAACAATTTTATGAATGTACAATACAATTTTTTTTTATGTTTAGTAATATTCTACATGTTGTATATTGCAACAACATTTAATGAATAAAAACTAAAAAATACTAGAAGCACTCAGAGAGCGCAAGCTTCTTCCAAGGCTAAAGAAAGCTAAATTTATAGGTTTTGGATCGTGATCCAAATCACCATTAAACTTTAATCACTTGGTATTTTTTGTTTGTTTTGTTTTAGTTTCTTTTTTGGAACAACCTCAACATTTCCTGAAAATTTCCCTAGTCTATTTTTTAGTTTTTTGGTAATCTTGCTAACAGATGGACGGACAAACAACCCAACCACCGCTATCGGAAACATAACCTCCCAGGCGGATGTAAAAGATGAACAAATGTATTAGCTGTCCACGTCTTTACTGAAGAATATCCTTGTTTTAAGCCACGTGAAGAGAATGTGTTAAAAAAAAAGTTTTGAAGGCAACAGATGTTACCATAAAACTCCCTGAATGAGGTTTTCTGAAATGTTCTGGTTTAACATGAAGTGTTTTTTGGTTTTATCAAACTTATTTTCTCTGGGGATACAATACCATCTGTGCAAAGCACTCCGTTATCCTGCACCTTTAGGTGCAATAAAAGTCTGTTAAAGTTTTAAAGGCATGGTTGTGTGACTCTTTTGCATTTAATTCAAAATATTAAACAGCCATAATATTTAAACAGCTGAAATATTCAAAGTGATTAATATAAAACAGACTTAAAATTAATAAGTAGTACTCATAATGTGTAAAACCAAACAAACCAATACTCACGCAACACCGCCATCGACACACAATCACAAATGAAAGCACACACATTTTTGTCACTTCATAAATTTGTATCTTTTGAAATAAAAGAGTACATTGTTGAGGTAAGGATTTTCACCTGTTCTCCTCCTCCTTCACCTCACCCGGGTTCTTGATGGAAATGACCGTCAGGAGACAATACCTTAAATTTAAGATTTATTTTACCAAAAGCAGAGAGAAAATCATCAGATTATAAGATAAAACCAAATGCATTTGGGAGACAATCCTCAAATAAAATGTGGGAAAACACATCACCTCAAAGTGTCAGCAAAGTGCCCCAAAGATTGTCTGAGGGAACAAAGGATGTTCTCTGGTTTTAAGGCTTATGTCCCCCTCCCCTTCTTGAGAGGATGTCCCTCTCCTCTGGATGTCAAAGGGCAACTTCTTCCCCCTTCGTGCCTGGCACTGTGGCTCACATTCCAGGGCTTCTAACACATACCTCTCTTTCCAGAGAAACTAACAACTACTAACCTTTAAAATGGTGACTAAATATAAAATGATAATAAACACCAATCAGATTAAAATATAATAATCAAATGTTAAATAAAGCCTGGGAGAAAAAATGCAAGGCCTTATATTCCACAACATTTAGATTATATGCAGAACTATTGCTCTTCTTATGATTTAATGCTGTTTAGGTGAAAGCTTGGTTTTGACTACTTCCACAACATGAAGCGCACCTGTGGAACAGAGGCAAACGGTGTTGACTATGAAAACAAAAATGATGAAAAATGAATAAATCAAAAAGATGAATTGCTGGTGACTGTGAATACTTGAATCACCTCTAAAAGCCCATTGTCAGCAGCCCTCCGAGACAGCCATGCCACACAGTTGGAACACCATTGTTCCACAAGTCTTTACATGTTTGCCAACACACCAGATGCCTTGAGACATTTTTCTCCTTCAGACCACAAATGTGTAAGACCTGGAGAAAATGTATATTCAGATCTCAGATGTATTTTATTTGCTTGTCGTCAGTTTAATTCAATTCAATTCATTTTATTTATATAGTGCCAAGTCACAGCAAGAGTCGTCTCAGGGCACTGTACAAAAACATTTAAATACATTATAAAATCCAAATATGTAAATGTTATCTATCTAAAGAAGCGACAGAGTCTTCAATTTATTGCGGTTTCCCAACCTGAGCAGCACATTGGCAACAGTGGAAAGGAAAAACTCCTTTTTAACAGGAAGAAACCTTCAGCAGAACCAGAACCAGGACCAGAACCAGGCTCAGGATGACCTGCCATCTGCTTCGACCGACTGGGGTTTGAGTGGACAGGAAAGACATACAGACAAACATAGAATAAACCATAAAACATCAATCATTGTAACCAAGTGAACTTTTAAATAAGCAGAGCATTTATGCTCCTAGTCATTCCAATTGTCTCCCAACTTCTGCTGTAGTCATCAATTGTCAGACATTTGTTTTTTTTTGTTTTGTTTGTTTGTGAATTGTTCTTTTGGTTTGAATTCAAAATATGGGCTGTTTAAACACTGTCAGAAAGCAGATGGTTGAAAGACACCATTGTATGTTTTCTGTTTAAAATAAGGATGACTGTTTACTTCTTTGTCCTTCAGTTTCTTTAATTAGAGTAACTACTTTGACATTTTTAAACTCTGATTAGTTGATTGAGTCAATAGGCTCTTTCGCAAAACACCTCAGGCGAGGTCTTATGATTTCTGAAGCTGGATTCGCAGCTCAATAATTTGATGAAGTGATGACATGTGGGCTGTATGACCACTAGAGATGGGATTTACGGCTCCTTGAAGGGATCCGGATCTTGTAGAACCGTTACTTTCAAAGAGCACAAAGTGTTACATGGTGCAGACAGTGAAGTAGTTTCAGTGTACCTCATAACGTACAGCTGTAGGTCACTACGCACAACCGTATGTAGTGGCCATACCACGTGACTTGTCAAGCTCGCAACCCCCCATCCACTCCTGAGCACACGTTGTGCTCTCCTCCCCTTTGCTTGTTCTTTGTCTCAGGAGAACAGAAAAGGAGGATGGTGTGTGTGTCTGCATCTGAGGAGGAAAACAAAAAGAGCCTAAGGTACACTTTTAGACCACTGCTTCCCCTAAGGTGTGTAAAAAGTTACCTGTTGCACCTGTTACGGCCCAAGGCCTTTTTCTCTGGGTCTCTAACCTCCATGTTTTGGACTCCTTAATTGGTGCTGATTGGAAGTGGAGGCAGCTGGCCAGTGTCTCCAGATGACGTCAGATCCACCATAAGATGCACCACTTCCTCTGACTAGAAAGCTCATTCTTTTTGTCTCCCTGCCACTCTCTCCCCTTTCTCCCTTTCTTCCCCAACCAGTTATGGTTTTTTTGTTAAATAAATTCCCTTTTAAGTTATCTTTGGGTTGCTTCCCTTCATTTGTTATGGTTTAAGAGCCGAACCATAACAAA